>NC_139576.1:28060878-28180878 GCF_946808225.1 Silurus aristotelis | reverse complement strand
CTATTAACATCTCTGGACAAGCTTTTACCAAGACAAACCCAAAAGCAAAGAGAACTGCATCAGACGTGTCACCACCCAGGATTGTTAAAAGGCCTCGACTTGATGCTGCTTCAGCTGATCCTGCAAACACAGCACACATGACACAATCTCTCATCTCCAGTGCATTAGAAACAGTGCAAAAGTTTTGTTATGATGTGTTACCTACAGAAAGGATTCATGCACTTCTCAAAGGTACAAGTGACCTTCCTGTTCTGAGAGATGAAGAGAAAGCAGTCATTTCTGAGTTTTGTGTAAACCAGGTCAGTTCTTATCTTCTGTTTTATTTAGTGTGCGTGCAATTCAAATTACTTTAATCTTTAGCAGTAAATTTAAGTTTTTTAATTTTTTAAAGTCAATCCAATGTTCTTAGTTGATGTTTTTAGGTTAAACTGTAGATATGATTTGTCATGTAAAATTCTATTTCCTAATGTTTGTTTTATTACATGATTTGAATACATGTTTGATTTTGGATGATCATTTTCTTCCATCTCATTTAGTCCTCAGCAGAGACGTTTCTCTCAGTGATTTTAAACAAGATCAAGGCAGAGAGAACGTCTATGGCACCCGATCTCCGGCAGTCTCTCTGTAGGGTTTATGTGGGATTGTGTCAAAAGAGAAGAGACCATCACAAAGCACATGCCCTCGCCTACAGATTTCTTAAAGAAGGTGAGATTATATTGACATTTCATTACATATCTACTAAAAATTATCTGGACAATGATACAGAGAATCCAATTGTGTCTTGTTTTTGGTGATGTATTTTTTTTCTATACAGTGTATTTTCAGCCTGTGGTAACGTTTTGTTTTCTTTAACAGAATTTCCTGATTCCACCAAACTGATTATGGCGATGGTGACAGCATGGCCAAGTCTTTTTTCCATTAGCAGCCCTTTATGCCGAGCCATTCACATAGTCAGCAAACTGAAAGCCAGGGGAAACATATTAGATTTGCTCAGCAAGTATCTGCACTGGAATGAGGTAAGTAGATGAATTACAGTGTTCATCTTAAAATCGTTTTATATAACTGGCAGACCAGAACAGTCATTAAACATCTTTATTCAACTGGACTTTTTATGTATTTTACTGCATTCTTATCTACTTTTGATTTCCAAGTTTCAATGTCTCATGAGAAATTCCTCATAAATCCATGTTAAACTAAATCAACAAGTTATTAGTTCTTTTCTTTATAGTTCAAGTGAAAATTTTTACAGGACTTCACAATTTTAGGATATTTCAATACCCATACGTGCATGCAGAATGGAGGTGATATAAACCCATGTGACACTGTGCCTGCTACTGAATAAACAAACTTACATTGTGCCTCAAATTGCGCACTACTCTAGAGCATAATTAAGTTCACCACCACAAGGGTCTTTAATAAAGTGCGCTTTTTTAAATGTCTATTTTAAATATCTGGATGTCATCTGGAGGTAATTTTCTACGACTCTTCTTGTATTAGGGTTAATAAATTCAGGTTATAAAATGAGAAGAATGCATTTTTACAGTACAACCTCAGTATTTTAAGGATCTGCAATTTTGATTTTTTTTTTGTCAACTTTCAGTTACCAACATATTATTGTAAACATTTTATTGAACTGTTTATTAAAGAGAAGATGTATTTTCTGCCAGAAGCCTCCAGAAAAGATCTACAGCACCATCACCAGCACACTGAAGGCTCTTCTTGAAGACAGCAGTTTGACTTTCCAGAAGAACAGTTGGTATGGTGATGATCTCTGCCCTGCTGCCTGGGACTACGTATTCAGCCTGGATCTTCTGTGTGCACAACTGGGCTGGACATGGACCTATAAGAATATTTTAGGGTACTGAATGCAAAATGTCAAATGTATTTCATTTCTTAGCTTCCTAGGTTTAATATAAAACATTATATAAATTGAAAACGTGCAAATGTGACAGACTCAATGAGGCAATATTATAGAGGCCATTTACCACAATGGCCATTTTATTACTGTCACAAAAACAATTAATATATCCAATTTTTCATTTACTAGAAATGACATTTGGCAGACTCTGGACACTTTGCTGTTGCAAACAAGAACAGAGCAAACACCGTACCGAAACGTCTCTGTAGCAGCTGTTTTTAGGCTACTTGGTAAGTTTACTGTAAATCCTGTTTTGGAGCATAATCTCACATTATTTCTAGATTCTTCAGTTTTTCACTAGTGGTCTTTGTCCATCTTGAACAGGTCGACTTGGCCAACTAGGCCTTAAGAAGAACCTGGCAGTGTCAGTAAGAAATCTTTTAAAAGGCATACATGAATTTGGAAACCGAAAACTCTCAAAAGGTACAGTATTATTTATTTTTATTTTCATTGTTTTAGTTCTCTATCAACAAGAAAGTGCTTCAGCAAGTCTTAATTTTATGATGTATTTTGTGTGCAGATTTGCCGTGGGAGGTGCAGCTCGCAATGGTCTATGCCACTCATGATCTGGCACCCAGCAACCCCAAAATAGCTCTGAAGACTGTAGAATCATGGCAGCAAAAAATCAGACAGTCTGTTCCCCTAGCCGTCACCAAGTGCCTTGAGCAAATCGGCTTCCTCTGTCACCAAAACAACTAAAGGACTTTTACACTCTTTAGATACATTTTGTAGAAAGATATTTCTAAAACTTTCTATAGAAAGAAATAAAATAAATTTTCTGCACTGCATTGTCTGTTGTCTAATATAGTTTATATCTCTGTGGAAAAAGTCTGTATGCTATAGACTTCCTGATGGAAGACCTCAGTCAGTTTGGATCAGAAACAGCAGATGTGTATTTTCAGTCACCAGCTGTTCACACTGTGAATCATGACTGTGCTGCAATGCACAGCTCCAATCATTAAGTTCACCAGTGACATGAACGTGGTGAGTCTCACAGCAAGAATGACTGGACCGCTTTTAAACAGGAACTGCAGTGGATAATAAACTGGTGATGATTTAACCATCTTGGTGTTTACCTGTGGAGAACCTCTGCTGGTCTCTCAAATCCTTCAGCATTGTGGATGATCACACACACCTTCTTTTTCCACATGGATCATAAATGCAATGTGTTGTTTGCACATTTACATTTACATTTGTTTAGCAGATGCGATTGTCCACAGCAACATACAAAAGTGCTTTGAGTCTCTATCAATAAATAAACTACACTGTGACATTAACTTTCAATAAATTTCATACAACAATAAGGGCACATAATAAACCATATCCTTCTCTTCCTGTCACCTCTCTCTCTCTCTCTCTCTCTCTCTCTCTCTCTCTCTCTCTCTCAAACTGAACATGCTCCTAAGGTTCCAGTAAGCACTGTTCCTGCCCCTCTTCCCTGCGTGGATCTTCCCACTTCATCCAGGCCTGCTTCTGGATAGTGTTCTCTTCGACTGCCAAGTGTTGGACTGAATAGTCTATCTCTTCTTTGATCTTACATTTTAGGTAGCACCATGTAACAGTTTTAAAATGTTAGCATGGAGGAGAGAAGACGTGTTTGCAATGAGCAGTGACATTTTATTACAAAAGTTTAACTAAAGTTTAAATCTCTAATGAGCCTTTCTGTTTCTTGCAGTTACAGAGGGCAGCTTTGACTGGACACCTCAAAGTTTTTGGTTACTATACAGCAAGGCTTGTTGGTCTAGGGGTATGATGAAATCCTTTAAGATCGATTTCTTTTCCTAAAGCTGCTGAGCACAAAATTGCCTAAACACCTTGAAATTACTCTGGTTTTATGCTGAACAGCCTATAAATCGATAACAAAGAAACAAAACAAACCTTGGATCTCTGGCTGGTTGGAACTCACCTTCCCTACACCTGCATGTTCAGGATATAGTGTCATTCCATTGTTAAATCAATGCCAAATGTTACACTGCATAGTCTAGCTCTTCTCCAACAGAGCTGCTTCAATTCCGACAGTTATAGAGTGCAGTGTTGGCTAGACACCTTTAAGTTACCCTGTTTCTATATTGAAATTTCCTTTTCAGTATTAACTTACCTTTTAGGTTGCACCATGGCATATGCAGCTTATAGTGTTATTAAATAGATTACAAAGAAACAAAAGGGATCTTCAACCTCTGGCTGTTTGGAGCTCGCCTTCCCTTCACCTACATGTGCAGGGTGTAGTGTCATTCCAGTGGTAAATTAATGCCAAGTGTTAGACTAAATAGTCTAGCTGCAGAGCTCCTTCATCTCTCATACTTATAGAGGGCAAGATTGGCTGGACCAGTGAAATGACTCTGTTTTTGATATTGCAATCTCCCTTTCAGTACTATCTTACATTTTAGGTAGCACAATGGCATTGCACTTTCTTCAATGAGAACCCAGAAAACAATTCACTACATAACTAATGCTTTGAAATCGGACCAATTCTCTCTGACATTGCTCTGCACTCTAAAAGCAAAAGCAACAGCAACTGTTTCAAAATGTATGAAACAAAAGCATGAACAACAGGAGACATGTATTTGCAATGTACAGTGACATTTTATTACAAAACTTAATTTAAGTTCAAATAACTAATGAACCTTTCTGTTTCCTGCAGTTACAGAGGCAGCTTTGGCTGGACACATTAAGTTTTCTCTATGTGTTTCAATTAAAGACATATGCCAGCGAAGCACATGAACTATGCAGTGACATATCAGTAGATAATTATTCCACAAGGAGGCATTTTGGTCTAGGGGTATGATTCAGGTTTTTTGATCCATGATTTTACTTTGCCTAACAGGAAACAAAAAAATCCACGGAGCTCCAGCTGTGTGCAGAGCCGTTCCCTTTGCGACTCAATCTCAGGTGCATTTGCTTGGCTCATTGGTCTAGGGGTATGATTCTTGCTTAGGGTGCTAGAGGTCCTGGGTTCAAATCCCGGACAAGCCCAAGTTATAAACTTTGTGTGGGTGAACAAAAGCTATCCAAACACTGTATCAATGATAATTTGGATCTTGTTTGCTGCTTGTTTTCTCACAGCACCAAATAGGTTGAAATCCCGGAATAGTTGCTTTTTTCCCCAAAGCTACTTCTCTGGTTTTATGCTTAACAGTCTGTAAATAGATTAAAAGGAAACAAAACGTATTGTGTCTTTTGGGAGATTATAACAAGGCATTCAGTCAAGGATGCCACACACACAGACTTAGCGTGACTATTTGTTTACTCACATGCGTAGAGAGAAATAACACCGAAACATGTACATCCGGAAACACGTGTAACAAAGTGCATTGTGGGAAATGTAGTTAAGAAAACAGCGTTAACACAATACGCAACATTTCCTCCCCTCTTACTCTTTGAGGTATAACACAAAGATTACAAATTAAACTGTACCACTTAAAGTATAAAATTGTGTTTCTTTTATCAACATATCTATGAACATAGACCTTTTTCTTTTTTCTTTTTTTTTTGTAAACATGAACATTGAGTCTTTATTTTGAATCCTGTTGTAAAGTGACACAACTATATCCTGGGAATGAGGGTAGACTACCTCAAACCCTATCTTACCCTTAGGGGATTATTCTGCCCCGAAGCAATATGGGTAGCCCCTAACTAAGTGTAGTCCAGCAAATGCTGAGGAGGACGCCGCTCCCTTGCTGGATACTGGTGGCCTATTTGGTTTTCATTTCCTGCTGGTGAAGATGTTTGTTCGCTAGCAAAAGGACTATTTGTGGTCATCATAGGCTCCATAGGCTCCTGAGCTCTCTGCTGAACAACAAAAACGCTGGCGATACTTTGGTGGTCGCATGCGGAGTACTACGATAGAAGAGCAAGAAGCTGTGCAGACGTTGATGAAATGTGCCTTGCCCGAGCGAAGCTTTCAAAGCATGTTTCATGGTTTGGACAAACCTTTCGGCTAATCCATTAGTTGCAGGATAGTAAGGTGATGACGTTATATGTTGCACACCATTTGCTTGTAGAAATGTGGCCATCTCATGAGATGTAAATTGGGGGCCATTATCTGAGACAAGTTGCACTGGTGATCCAAACCTACTGAACATTTCTCCCAGTTTCTCAATTGTCTTTTCAGCTGAAGTAGATTTCATAATGGCCACCTCAGGCCACTTACTGTGTGCATCCATGACCACCAACAGCATTTTGTCCTCGACTGGGCCAGCGAAATCAATATGAATGCGATGCCATGGTCCTAGCTTTTTCCTCAATTTGGCCATCTACTCCTGGCCACCAGAAGTAGCTCCTGGCAATCTCCTTCATGCGGACCATTCCACAGTGTCCCACATGCAGCTGTTTTAACACTGGCTTGCATAAAGCCGGGGGAATAACCACTCTCCTCCCCCACAACAAGCAGCCGGACTGCACCGAAAGTTCTAGCGTCGAGAGATGTAAGGTTTTAGCTCCAGGCAATCTTTTTCCCCTTTACCGGTCATGACAATATCCACGACTCTTGACAGGACAGGGTCATTTCGTGTGCCCCTGCGTACTTGTGCGGCCGTTATAGGAGCCCGTTCCACCTGGCTGAAATAGAAAATTTCAGCCACCTTTGCTTCCTTTACCCTGTCAGCGAGAGGCAACCTGGACAGACCGTCCGCATTCCCGTGCAATTCTGACTTTCGGTATTTGATGTCATAGGTGTGAGCAGATAGCAACAAAGCCCACCTTTGCATCCTACTGGCAGCAAGAGCGGGAATGCCATGGTGTGGACCAAATATTGCAGTGAGTGGGCGATGATCGGTCAGCAGCGTGAACTTATGCACTCCAAACACAATGCTCAATGCTTCTCGCTCAATCTGAGCATAGTTTGCTTCTGCTTTGCTCAGACTCCTGGAAGCAAACGCGATTGGCCTCTCTTGACCATTGGGCATGATGTGGGACAAGACAGCTCCCACACCATATGGAGGCTGGATAGCAAGAGCAGGGTCAAAATGAGTGAGTGCGTTTGACCCTAAAAGTGTCTCCTTTGCTTTTCTGAATGACTCTTTGCATTCAGAGGTCCACTTCCAATTATTCTCATGGCATAACAATTTGTGCAGAGGTTTCAACAGCGTAGCGATGTTTGGAATGAAACACCCATAATAGTTCAGTAAGCCGAGGAAAGACCTTTTTGCTCCAGACATTTTTGGGTACTGGAGCATCAACAATAGCCTTAACCTTGGATGGGGACGGATGCAGACCAGATGCATCAATGACGTGCCCTAAGTACTCAACTGCAAACTGGAAAAATTCAAATTTATCCTTGTGCACTCTTAATCCATACTCTTTCAGTCTTTTAAGGGTAGCATCCAGGTGTTGTAAATGCGACTGTTCATCTGTGCCAGTCACCAGAATGTCATCTAAATAACACACAACTCCTGGAAGCCCGGCAAGAATCTGATCCATCGCTCGCTGAAAAATGGATGGAGCCGAAGTAATTCCAAACGGTAAACGTTTGTACCGAAATAGGCCTTTGTGTGTGTTAATGGTGAGAAGTTCTCTGGACTGTTCCTCAACATGCATCTGTAGGTATGCCTGGTTGAGGTCGATTTTGCTGAATCTTTGTCCTCCAGTCAACCCAGCAAAAAGGTCATTAATGTGAGGCAAGGGGTATTGTTCTGCTGACAACACTGGATTTACAGTAACTTTAAAGTCCCCACAGATCCTTATGCCTCCATCCTTCTTTATAACTGGAACAATAGGTGTTACCCACTTACTCACATTGACTGGTTCCAGCACACCATTCTTCACAAGTTCATCCAAGCTCGCCTCTACTTTAGGTTTGAGTGCATATGGCAGGGGCCGGGACTTTAAGAACTTTGGCTGGCTTCCCTGTTCCACAGTCAATTTTACTGTGATGCCTTTCATACTGCCTAATTCCTGTTTGAAAACTTCACTGTGTTTTTTAAGAACACCTTCAAGGTCCAGGGTTTTAGGTGTCATCATATGTATGGTCGGCCAGTCCACTTTGAGTTGCTCCAGCCAGGAAATTGCTGGGCTTCCTTTGCAGCCAATTCCATAGACAGACTCAACTCAATTGCTCTTTGTAGTGTCAGGTTGCTCTCTGTTAACAGTCTTTTCTGTATGCCCTCGCAGCGTAGTCCGCATACTAATCTGTCCCGCAGTGTATCGTTGAGCACATCACCAAATTCACAGTGTTCAGCTAATTTTTTTAGCACTGCCACAAACACTGCCACAGATTCCCCTTCTAGCTGATTTCGTCTGTGGAACCGAAATCGCTCTGCTATCGCTGTGCATTTTATTTCTTTATTTACAAAAATATACAATGTTATAAATGTAATCTATAAAAAAATATTTATAAAGAGATCACATTTTCAGGCTTTATGTGATGATGGAGGAAGCTGATCTAAGGCACTTGGTGATGGCTGAGGAAACGCGCTTGAATGTGATGTTGTTCTGCTTCAGGATCAGTTGCAAAACAAAGTCCAGGTGCTCGTAAGCTCTTAGTAAACACTTCAGGGAGAAAACATGAAAAGGAAAAGCACTACTGTTGCAGTAGTTCTATATTATGAATTTGGACTTTTTAAATAAAGATCAAAGCTTGGAATAGAAAAAAACTTCAAACTAATAACACTAATAATACTAATGATAAAAAGAAGAAGAAGAAGTGCATTAGTTATAGAAACAGTTGAATTGTTACACACAGGTACATTGACCATTGTCAGTCTCACACTGCCCTCTAGTGGCACTGTCAGTGCTTGATTGTTGCTTAATTCTGTGTAAATATTATTAATCATTTGTTTGTATTATATGTTTATGATTCTCTCTCTCTCTCTCTCTCTCTCTCTCTCTCTCTCTCTCTCTCTCTCTCTCTCTCTCAGACCAGAGTGCAGTAGAAAAGCTCACACATCTGGCCTATTAAGGAGATGTGTGAGGATGTGAGCAGTGTGTCAGGTTTCATTTAACACTGTGATGAGAATTTTATAGTGCCTTCATCCTGTTCAAACAACTGATGTATTTGGGAGTGTGGATGAGAGAGCTGGTCTCATATTGCTCCAAAAAATTATTATTAAATTACTGAAAATAATTTGCATTGTTTAGTGGCTGTTCCTCTGATGTAGTGACTGTCAGAGTAATAAAAATACTTCACCATGTACAGTAATTGGGTGACAGTAGGCGCAATAATAATGACCTTGTTTATTCATGACAATAGAATTAATGACTTCAACTTTAATGAAAAACAAACACAAAGGTGAACGAGAGAGATCTCAAAGTGAGCTACCTAGTAGCTGAACTCGTAGCCTAATCAAAAAAAGCCCCACACTGTGGCAGAGACATTAATGCTACCTGCCTGTCAACAAGATGCTCGGCCCTGACGCAGTTAAAGAAATAGCTAAAGTTCCTCTCAGATTACACAATTACCAGACGTATTGATAAAACTAAAAACAGAGAGACACTGAGAGCTGCTGAGCAAAAGCTTTGTGTGTCTTTCCTCAATTCCTGCAGGAAATCAGTGTTGTGTTCATCTAAACAGCCCCAGATTTCACACTGAGTGATTATAAACTAACTGAGAGACTGAATTAAGAAAGAAAGGAGACTAGTGGTAAATCTTTTCTATAGTTGTGAGGTGACTGATACACAAAGCCATGGAGCAGTTGGACACTGGGGAGACAATCAGATGAATGAAAGTAGAAAATGTGATAAACACCTCAAGTTTATTGGAAGATTTGAGTCATAATCGTACAGATGCACAGTTTAGCAACAATGACACAAACTTCACTTCACTACAATAGTAAAAAAAAAAAAAAAAAAAAAATATATATATATATATATATATATATATATATATATATATATATATATATATATATATATATATATATAAAATAAATATAAAAAAAAAAGAAAAACAATCCAATGTTATTTAAACTTTACAGGAAAAAAAAGTTTGATATTTTCAGATTTTTATTTTTTTGCATTGTTTACTTAAAAAAATAATCAATACATAAAAACACACAAATAAATAAATTCGGCGCAGATGCCAAAAAAAAAAAAAAGAAAAAAAAAACCCCACCACCGTCATTACTTGATCTTATTGCAGTAACCCGACCACATGACCACTAGAGTTACAGTTACAAGGCTACAAGGTCCCGCCCTTTCTCACAGATGAATAGCTATAATTTTAAACAAAACCTGGGTTGATTGGTCAATTTACATACATAATCGGTGTGGTCAACAAAGAGCCCCGCAATCAATCAACTCACTCTGTACTTTGTGTGTATCCTAGCAACTGTAGTAAACAAACCAGTAGCAAATATTCACCAAGCGAAAAGGTGTGATTTTGCCCACAGCTCATCAAAATGTAAAGTTCTCTCACTCCTTCACTATGATAGATAGATAGATAGATAGATAGATAGATAGATAGATAGATAGATAGATAGATAGATAGATAGATAGATAGATAGATAGATAGATAGATAGATAGATAGATGTATTTAAAAGTTTTCATGTTTTTGTATTTTTGCAGTAAACAGACAAATGGCTTCTGTTTCTCCATTTAGTGATGGCCCCTGGAACACTCCAGTAGAAAGGTGTATGTATGTGTATGTGTGTGTGTGTGTGTGTGTGTGTGTGTGTGTGTGTGTGTGCGCACACATTGAGTATGTGGGTATTATCTGCATTGTTGCTGTGAAAAATTACATTTTAAATATTTAAATAATACTTTTCCTGTTTAGGAAAGTGAGCAACATGGACACCAAACCAGACACAACCAGACACAGGTAAATTCAACCCCACCTCATTTCCCTACTTTATTAAGACAGAGACAATAAATTGCTGTATTTATCTACATGTCAGCATTTAGGTAGCTAAAATGAGTAAGATTCAAACCCTGAGTTTATGAACTTGCACATTTTACCACATGTAGAGTATGGCTCAGAGCTCTCCCCCAACTTCTTTTTTTTTGGCAAATCCTAATGATGTGTTCTGTAAGATTAGTGTGACAGCCATGGGGAAAATATTCCTGAGTGAATTAGAGGCCAATTCAGTTTTTTTAAAACCCCAAAACTTCTTATAGTCTACCAATAAGCATTAAAACAAGAGGATGAGTTACAGATGGTAAGCTTTCCCTCAGCCTAAGCCATGAACACAGTAGCACAGCTATTTAAATTTTTATTTAAACAAAAATCATTATATGAATCTATTCAAGTTTTTAATTAATGTCAAAATTCAGAACTCATTTGTGAACTTTCTTCTTCTCTTTGCTGTGTTTTAGGAAGATGTCGAAGAAGCCTTCATGATGATCTTTTAAATTTTTATTTATTTATTTAATAAATATATTTGTTTTTATTTTATTAATTAATTAATTAAAAATTTGTTAAATGTAATCATCAAATGCAATAAAAAGAAAAGAAAATGTTATTAAATTACCAGGTGCTCTAAGCTTTATTCTTTATTTATTTTTTTTTTTTTTGTTAGGCCTTTATTTGCTTTCAAGCCTAATTTATGGATGAACATCTAATGTGGTGGATAAAGTGTGATAAAAGTTGAACTGGAATAGCAGAAAAGGCATATAAGCAAACAAACAAACTGACAAGCAAAAATAAATTGGCAATTTGAAATAGCAATTCTTGCTTACGGCCATTCCACTCTGAGAGGCGCTAGAGAGCGGCTTGTTAGACAGGGTTCCTACAGGTTTCTTCAAGTAAAATCCCTAGCCAGACCCAATTCACACTGGGCCCATTCATTGAAATGGACACCAAGTCCCTGAGGTTCAGTCTGTCCATACATTCCTGAATTGGTTGTTTCCGGTGTCAAGCCGAACAATAGATCAACAGGTGATCACAGGGACCTTCCAAACAGGAAGTAGAATGGTGAAAATCCTGTAAGCCCAACATCAGATTGCTGGTAAATTCCTTCCTGAACATCTTCACTCCACTGGTCACCTGGGCTGAGTAGGAGGGTGAATGTCACTGGAAGCCAACTCGCACTGCATTCATCCCAGTGGTGCCTCCAAAATGTAGTGCCCTCACCACCTGATGAGGGGAAACGTGAATGATTAATAAAACACAGGACACGGAGCTGCTGCTTCACCATCAAAGTCTCTGTATTTTCTCACAAACATTAAAACATTTCAGCACATTATCAAGTTTTTTTTTATCTCAACATAACTGAAACATAAGTGACATGAGAGTGTTAGAACTACACAAAATACATGTTGAACAGGAAACCTATGCATGGTCATTTCTATTAAATTATTCTTTCAGACATGAACTGTACAAGCGTTCCACACATTTTTTTTTTAAGTTTCAGAGAACTTATAACAGTAATGTTTACAACAATAAACACTTTTCTATGCATTATATATACTCACAATCTAAACACGACTTAACTGTTACAATAGATTTTATGAATTTTTTTAAATACAGGAATGTATATGAAACTTCCTTTAATCACCCATTTTTAACTGATAAACCCTTTATACAATCACATTTATCACAAATATGTGTTATATTTGTATTTCGCCCAGATACACTGCATCGTAGTCACTATGAGACCTTGTTGCCTTCATCATTAGCATGGAATGTGATTAGCACACGTGGTGCACATACTGAACTCACTTTATACTATTAAAAATCCAAAAACAACTTATTCACCCTTTAAAGAATAACATTTGCATCACTCGTGACTTTAACACATTAAGATGAATGCATTTACATGAATTTCATAACTGATGAGGGGAGATGAATATCAACTTTGACAGTAAAGCAAAAAGTGTCTTCTTTCCAAAGATATTAAAATTGTGTATGTAGCACATTTTTATCAGGAACTGTTAACATTTGAAGTTAGGTTGGGCATTTCAGCTGCGAGTCCCAAAATATGTGCAGAAGGCGAACAGGTTAAATAGCAAACCCTCATTGAAATATGTAGAAAATACTTTTGCAAAACAGTTGCAGGAAATATTTACCAACTGGTTAAATATCTATCGTGATTCTATATGTGTGCGCGTATGCGAGGGCTGATTGATGGGGGTAGTTCTCCCAAGACTTTTACTGTTGAACTAGTAATTAAAGTAAATTCTTCTAAATGCAAGTTCCATCCATCCATCCATCCATCCATCCATCCATCCATCTCCTGAGTCAGCGTAGCAGACTGCTGACATTAACTACAGTCCAAATCCGTCCTTAAAGCTCCGTGTTACTCCGTCATTTCATAAATCTTCAGGCTGTTGTTATGAAACCATCCCCAGCTCCACAGAGTGACCTCCAGTGGAAGAGAATGCCACCCAGAGACAGTACGGGACAAAGTGGGCAAATCTGAGGAGAGGGAGGGACGGACGGAAATATATGTATTCAAGAAAAATAAAACATTTTCCAGAAAGCAGGAGGCAAGAAATTGAGGTGGAGGGGCATCTTCTACATCTACAATTAATTATTTGTTTTTGTAATACATTTAGAAAAGTGTCAACCATATTGAGGTGAATGCCAAGCGGTGTGTGGTTAAGAATCTACTTTTCTTTTTTTTATTCTTTAGATCAACATATAAAACACTAATATATTATAGAGTTGTTTATCTGTTCTTATAGCTTCATTGTCAGTGAAATTGTTCATCCATTTCTGATGGTTCTTTGTGTCCTTCAGCCTGCTGTCCTTCATCTTGCAGTTTGATCTCAATCATGACTTGTTTCTGTGTAACAGAATGCTGATGAACAGAGAAGCTTCATGTGTGTACATCTACATGTAGAAGAATGTATCTACCTTGATGTTATCTCTTCTCTGCACCTCCTCCTTCTGGTTCTGCTGGAGAATCTGCCTCAGAGCAGTTTCCATATCTGTAGGCTAAAGAGAACAGCAATAAGTTTCATTCCACACACTGACTCTGTGGATGTATAGGGGTGTGTGTACCTTTTTCTCTTTGCATGATGGATGTGTGTGTAAGTGTGTGTCACCTCGTCATCGGCTCCCTGCCTTACCCTTCTGATCTCATCCTGATAATGCTGTCCGATTTGTTTCAACTGCCTGAGATAATCTTACACACACTCATCCCTCTTAAATTTAGAAGACAGTCAGAGACACTGGTTGTCCCTGTATTCTTTCTTGGACTGCTTGTTGAGGTGCAGTGACTCATTGAGGTCTGTCTGTGTGTCTGTTTATCTGTAAGCGCGTGCAAACGTTAAATAATGAAATACATTGAAAGATAGTCCGGGTCGGGAGATAGAGAGAGAATGTGAGAGGAGGTGATTATGAAGAGACATGTTTGATACTGTATTTATATAAAGAGATCTGTACAATTGACCATATCATGGTAGTTGAACAAAATTCACTCACTAAATTTGGGTTACATTATAAAATGTTGTGTTAAAGCATCATTTTAATCACAATACTGTCTGTTTTAATGTTTAATTCTTTAAGAATTTTATATTTATTTAATCTGGTCAATGCCGCAATGCATCACGGGAAGATATACTTCCGCAAACGTCTTCAAAAGTATAATAGGCTTCAATCGTGTTTAAAAAGCTTTCCTATAATAATACTACTGTATAAAAAATAGAAACATGTTTTAAAATATTGTTTTACAGTAAAACTTACAGACAAAACACGATGAATATTTACATATCAACATATTATTAACTTATAAACTTTCACTGCACCTCTCTGGATTCCGCTTTACATCAACACCATTTAGCCACGCCCACATCGCCCGTGCCGCTATTTAACAATGACACGTGACAAACCTTTTCCTCGTTTTAAACCTATAGATGTGTGTAACAGGTGAATAATTTACCCTGTTAAATTTACATGTCCTGTTTCAATTCATACAAACATTTTTATTTGTATTGTTTATACTCATATCTGTGTTTATAAATGTGGTTACCTGATCAAAATGGGTGCTTCCTTTAAATGCCTTGATAATAGAAGCTGATGTCACTTCCTGTCCTGACTCCTCCTTTTCCCTTTCTGTATTGTATCTCATTGGAGTGGTGGGTTTCTCCTACATTTATAATTAACTGATTTAATTTTATATTAATTATTTTTATATTTATTTATTATTTATTTATATATTTAGAGGTTGAAAGAAGCAGAAATAGAGGACAGGGTAGTGTGGAGGAGGATGATCCGCTGTGGCGCCCCCTAAAGGGAGCAGCCGAAATAATTTTTTTATTTCTTCTCACTGAAGTTTCTGTGTGAGGTTTCTTTATCTATCTGTGTGAATATTTTACACTTTTTGTTTGTATTTTTATGAATGTGAGGGCACATGGTGATAAGTCTACCACACATTTATTTTATAGAGAACAATAAGTGAAATATCACCACAGGGGCTGCTGATTTGTTGTGTGTTTATCAGAAGAAACATTAAATACTTCCAGTGAGCTGCAGTCTGCAGTCCCGTGTCTGATTTCACATCACAGCACACAGAGTCAAGTATTTCAACTGGTGTCGTCGATAATGATGAGCGATACCAATTATGTTCTTTTCAATCTGATACCAAGTACTTTTAAGATGAGTATCTGAAGTTATTATTAATAATGAATTATATTCATCTATATCTAGTCATTTATATTGTAATATTGTCATTTAAAACAAAAGAATAGCAACAGAAAAATTAGATGCAGCTCACTGGTAAGTGGCGCTATAGTGTGATATTTTTAGAAAAGGCCCGTGGGCGACTCATGTGGTCCTCATGTGGTCCTATTTTTTAACCTTGCGAGGTAAAGAAATATGAGAGATCCTAACTAAGAGAACTTAGGGCCCATTCCAATAAAAAAATCGAGGGAAATAGGGTGCTACATGAGGAAGAATCCTTGAGAGGAACCAGACTCAAAAAGGGAAACCCATCCTCATTTGGGGGATATCAAGAGTGTGATTATGAATCATAAAACAATACAAAACACCAAGGAGTAAAAACTACCATGAGCACTGGAGTGTGTGATGGTCAGTAATCTTCATGGGGTGTGTGTGTATTAGAATTCTACATCATTCTCAATCCTGTCTCTTGTTTTCTACATCTTTTTGTTGTTGTTTTTTTCTTCTGTTTTTTTTCTGTGTTGGATTTTTTGCTGTAGTTTGTTTTGTTTTTTGGTGTCTTCTTTTCCCCACCTCTATTTTTTTAATGTGTGTCTCTGTGTGTGAGAGAGTCTTAGCCTGTGCATCTCCCGGGATCTGAAGTTCCAGGTGCCACCCAGTAAACTCCATGCAGTGGATAAAGTAGAATGGGGAGTAATACAATCAGAGACACATGGTTTATTTTTATGTTTTTATTTTTGTTGTTATTGTTTTAGATTTTTGTTTGTTAATATTTTAAAGTGATTATTTTTTGTGATATTTTATATTTAGGTGGTGGTGAAGGTCTGGAAGTGATCATCGAGAAAAAAAAAAAAGAAGATCACACACTTTAACAGCAGGAACAAGAAGCACACGATTGCATGTTCATTAGCTGAATGAGATCCAACACACTCGTTCACAGTGTGGTTCGGTAACAGCATCTGCTTTGAAGCTGCGGCTTGAGACATGTCTGGACTCTAACGTCTGTTCTGATTGTCACTGGCATAAACAACTATAACTGCAAAGGAAGATTTTAACATTTAACACGAACCAAAAAAGTATGATTTCCAGCATGATGAAATGATACATGATTACAGGTTCATTTACTGTGTGAGCTCTAACACGTTCATTTACACACTCGTTCACACACTCATTCACACACACATACACAGTGGTTCTGTAACAGCATCTGCTTAGAAGAGGAACTTACTTCGGTCTGTATCCTGCTCACGTAATATCATATAATCATGAGTGATGGCATCAATACAAATCTTGTCAACGCTGGGAGCATCTCCCCTTTGAGGGTTTGTCTGGGCTCTGGGTATACTGAGAGAGAGAGAGAGAGAGAGAGAGAGAGAGAGAGAGAGAGAGAGAGAGAGAGAGAGAGAGAGAGACTGTGAGAAAGTTTTGCTAAAACACACACGCACACACACACACCTTTCTACTGGAGTGTTCCAGGGGCCGTCACCACATGGAGGAACAGAATCCATTTGTCAGTTTATTACTGCAAAAATACAAAAACGCGATCAAAATGAATAAACGTTTCGCCTCGTGATTATTAGCTGTTGGTTTGTTTACTACAGTTGCTAAGATACACACAAGAGTGAGTTGATGGATTGCGCTGCAGTTTGTTGACCACGCCTATTATGTCTGTCACTGACCAATGAATGCAAAGTTTATTTAAAGTTCCAGCCAATCATTGGACGTGTACAGACTATGTAGCAGCCTATTGAGTGACGTCATCACCCGGCCTGCCGCATAGCCTAGTGGTCACGTGGTCGGTAACTGTGTTCAATCAGGTCCTATAATGAGGTTGGTGGTGGTGTTATTTATTTATTTATTTATTTATTTATTTGTTTGTTTGTTTGTTTTATTTATTTATTTATTTAATTTTTTGCATCCGTGCCCGAATTTATTTATTTGTATGTTTTTATGTGTTGATTAACGTTTGACATAAACAATGCGAAAAATAACAGAAAATATCTTATTCTTTTTTTCTTCATTTTTTGCCTGTAAAGTTTAAATAAGTTTAAATGTGTCATTGCTGCTACGCTGAGCATCTGAACAATTATGACTCAAATCTTACAATAAACTTTAGGTTTTTATCACATTTTCTACTTTCATTTATCTGATTGTTTCCCCAGTGTCCAACTGCTCCATGGCTTTGTGTATCCATAGGAAACCCCAAAGAAATTTTCCAGCCACTTTTTATGAGTTGTTTAAGAAAAAGCATTAATTCAATCCCTTTTTTAATTACACTGTT
Organism: Silurus aristotelis; assembly: GCF_946808225.1. Lineage (NCBI taxonomy): Eukaryota > Metazoa > Chordata > Actinopteri > Siluriformes > Siluridae > Silurus > Silurus aristotelis. The sequence goes on along the minus strand of NC_139576.1, from coordinate 28,163,183 downwards.
TTTTGGCCCTGTGTATTTGGGTGTGTTTTCATTTTAGAGCATGTTGTATTTAATAACTTTTGCATGTTTTTAAGTGCTTTTCCTTCATGTTTTCTCCCTTAAGCGTTAACTAAGAGTTTACGAGCACCTGGACTTTGTTTTGCAACTGATCCTGAAGCAGAACAACATCACATTCAAGCGCGTTCCCTCAGCCGTCACTAAGTGCCTTAGATCAGCTTCCTCCATCATCACATTAAGCCTGAAAATGTGATCTCTTTATAAATATTTTTTATAGATTATAGTCATAACATAGTATATTTTTGTACATAAATAAATAAAATACACAGTAGATCTGCACAGCATTACTCTCTACCAGCGTTGTCTCTAATAGTTAATACAGTGGCAGGTCTTCAGTCCCAATCCCCCTCTTAATAACATCATTATGATGCCACAGCTATAGAATTATACAGATATGCAGTATAACAGAGCGCTGCATCACATAACAATTTTCCTGAGGTTTGAAATTGAGTGTTTTTGTACAAATGTATTGTTATAATATCTTAGCTATTAAAATAAACTTTCTTCTCTCTGTCTTTTATCCTCTCTGCTACTTATTAATAGATATGAAAACATGTGTTTTATCCTCACCTCTTACCTTTTCCTCCCTTCATTCAGAAACCAGCATCCAACCATCACAAACCAGCATCCAACCATCAACATAGTTGATAGCTTTTCATCATATTGTAGTAGAAAGTTGAGGTTTGTGCAGACTGAAAGCTTAACGTGACACTGTCTGATTGTTTATGGTTTGGTGTAACAGACTTTGAGAAACTTTAAATATTTCTATTAAAAATTCTGAAAAACAGCTCATTATTGTACCCATGTGAGACGGCTGCCTGGTCTGCATCCTGCAGGAACAGTTTGTGAGAATCTCTGACTGGATTTCAGTTTGGCTTCTTTATTTCTTCTTGCTCCTGGTTCTCTACAATATCTCTGAAATACAACCCCAATTCCAAAAGAGTTGAGACTGTGCAGAGGTGTGAAGTACAAATACTTCAATACTGTACTTAAGACGATTTTTCTGGTATCAGTATTTTACTTCACTATTTACTTTTCAGACACATTTTTACTTTTACTCATTAAATTTGTACATAAATATCAGTACTTTCTACTTTTTATATTTTCAAACTAGACTCTTTACTTTAGTTTTAATATATTTTTTGACATGATCAATATTTTTTCTTCTCATTGAACATCGTTTTCAGCACATCAACCTGTTTCTTGTTATAGTATGACTTTTTCAAACTTCCACTAGTGTATCATTTCCTGGCTCTCAGGCACCACAGAGGGTAAAAGTGTGTATGAAGGGTGTGTGTTTGATCATCCACAATGCTGGAGGATTTAAGAGACCGGTGAGTTTCTCCACAGGTGAACAAAAGATTGTTGAGTCTGCACCAGTCTATTATCCACTGCATTTCCTGTCTGAAAGCCGTCTCGTTGTTCTTGATGTTGAGACTCACCATAGTCATGTCACTAGTGAAATTGATTATTTAAGCAGTGCATTGCAGCACAGTTATGAATCACAGTGTGAACAGCTGGTGACTGAGGATTCGGCCCTAAAGCCCCACTGTAATGTTTTTTTTTTTGGTCTAAACTGTCTCATGTCTTTATCATGGAGTCTATAGCTTACAGGCTTTTTCCACATAAACATAAACTATAATAGACATCAGAGATTTCTTTATGAACAAAAGTTTTAGATGTAAATCACTATAAAAGTAATCTATTAAATTATTCATAAAGAGAGTCTGAGGCTTGGTGACGGCTGGAAGAATGAGCATTGTGATGTCTTGCCACCATGATTCCAAAATCTTCAGAGCGACTTCGTTTTTGCTGGCTGCCAGATCATGAGTGGCATAAAGATTCAATGATATCTTTCCCAAGTTTTTCTGTTCCAAACACAACTATGCTTTTTGTCAGATTTTGGACTGACATTGGGAGGTTTTCTTAAGCCCTTGTTGGCCAAGTCATCCTGTTTAAGATGGACAAAGAACACTGAACACTGAAAAACTGAACAATCCACAAATAACGTGAGATAATGCTCAAAATTAGGATTTACAGTAAACATACCAAGTAGCCTGAAAACTGCTGCTACCGAGACATCTCTATACGGTGTTTGATCTGTACTTATTTGCACCCGCCAAGGTCCTCTCTAGTAAATAAAAGATTTGGATATACAGTAATCCCTCGTCTATCGTGGGGGTTACGTTCCAGACCCCCTGATAGGCAAAAGAACGTGAAGTGGCAACCTAATATGTACAGTACAGTATACAGGATTCCTGTATATCTTAAGGCTTTATAAACCACATCAACACTTTTATGATCCTCTGCTTTTAAGACTTTAATATTCTTAAACCTACGTAATTTTAACATAAAAATTTTATATAGGTACTCACCAGTAAAGATATGACTTGAATGATGAAGATGATGATGAATTAAGTGTGCAGAACTAATGATGATGAAGGTGATGATGATGAAATTAATGTACTGCATACCCAAGAAGAGCATTACAGCTCTTCATCAGGTGGTGCAGTATCTTCACCCTCATCCATAACTTTTGTTGATGCTAAAGGTGTAGTGTCTGGTGTCTTCTTCTGAGTGATGAACACAGTTATAGGGAGTTGCTGGTGCTGTTTTTTTTTTCTCAATAAAAAGGTTTTTTATAAGCAGACATGTTACCCTCGATTGCATTTGAGAACTGCAACAAATGAAGAATATGGGGGTCCCATTCTTGAGCAAGTTGCTGAAGTTCTTGGACAGTCTGACAAGGGTTGCAAGGCGCTCGAGTGTTAGGCCAACCTCCTAAATTAAAAAAAATTATAAAATTTATATCTGTTAGTATTAAGATGGGACTCACACTGGTTCTCTAAACACATTCCTATGTTGTCTGTTCAGTGTCTATAGGATCTTTATGATGTGAGTATGTAAGGTACACAGAAAGTGTTTAAGCACAGTTTAAGCTCGGGTTTTATCCAGTGTGTATATATACTTATTTAAATATATAATATATAAAACTCAACTAGTATATAAACTCAGTTACACTTTTTGCCAGATCCTCGACTGATGCGGCCATGTTTTTCTGTCTTTTTCACTAATAGGTAACCATGTACTTGTTTATTCTTTATGTCTGTGTTTGAAATACATAGGGGAATGATTATTACATTATTGTTTTAATTTCTAATGAAAATAAAGTCACTGTCAGAAGTGGGATTTGAACCCACACCTCCATGTGGAAACCAGAACACTCAGTTTCCTGGAAGGTATAGAACCTTGAAGGCCATCCTGACATACAAGCATGTGTTTCTTATCCCCTCAGTGGCTGATTAATCTATTTTTACAAATTTCTGTCTACTTGTTTATTTAAATTATCCTTTTATTTGTGTGTTCCTTATCTATCTATATCAGTCATATCTGTTTTTCTGTCTGAATGCATATACAGTATATGCCTGTTCATCTTTCATATCCTATCTCATTTATATAACCATCTGCCTGCTTGTTTGTATTAACAGTTTTTTATGTCTGTCTTTTTTTCCCACAATTAGGTAATCATCTACTTGTTTATTCAGTATGTCTGTGTTTGAAAGAAAAACAAATTAATTATATATTTTTGTTTTGACTCCTTATTAAAATAAAGTTACTGTCAGAAGTGGAATTTTAACCCACACCTCCAGTCTGGTAACTTTCAAATATTAGTCTGTCTGATATTTTTTTCTGAATGCCTATCTGACAGCTTGTCTTTCCTATCTATCTATCTATCTATCTATCTATCTATCTATCTATCTATCTATCTATCTATCTATCTATCTATCTATCTATCTATCTATCTATCTATCTATCTATCTATCTATCTATCTATCTATCTATCCATCCATCCATCCATCCATCCATCCATCCATCCATCCATCCATCCATCCATCCATTCATCCATCCATCCATCTGCCTGCTTGTCAGTATTAACTGTTATTTTCCACTCTGTCTGTCTTTCCCACTATTAGATAAACATCTACTTGTTTCCTCTGTATGTCTTGTTTAAAAGACAAAGGAAACAATATTTTTTAGTATTTCTAATAAAAATAAAATTACTGTCCACACAGAGGCGTGAACCCACGCCTCCGTGTGGAGACCAGAACACTCAGTTTCCTGAAAAGTCTGGCACCTTAGACCACTCGGCCATCCTGACATACAAGCATGTGTTTATCAGTGGCTGATAAAACAATTTTTACAAATTTCTGTCTCCTTGTTTGTCTTATCTATCCTTCTATTTGTGTTTCTTATTTATGTCTTTTGTTTTTCTGTCTGAATGCCTATATGCCTACTCATCCTTCCAATCGATTAATATCTATCTATTTAATCTATCCATCTGCCTGCTTGCAGAGGCGGCAAAAGTACACACATCCTTCACTTAAGTAGAAGTACAGATATTCATGTTTTAAAAGACTCTGGTAAAAGTTGAAGTTCTGACTATACTTTTTTACTCAAGTTACGTGAAGAAGTTTGGGCTTGGACATGTACTTAATTAGTAGTAAAGGCTTAGTTTTTACTTGTTTCAGTGTCACACTGGTAACTGGACCTCACATCATATTAATATTAGGGCTGTCAGTTGATTCAAATGTTATAGATAGATAGATAGATAGATAGATAGATAGATAGATAGATAGATAGATAGATAGATAGATAGATAGATAGATAGATAGATAGATAGATAGATAGATAGATAGATAGATAGATAGATAGATAGATAGATAGATAGATAGATAGATAGATAGATAGATAGATAGATAGATGACTTTATTGTCATTGCATTGTACAGGTACACAGCAACGAAATGCAGTTTGGCATCTACCCGAAGTGCAAAATTTTGCAGTCGTGCAAAAGTGCAAATAAATATCTAGCATATTTACAGCAAATGGTATATATGAAAGCATATACAGTGAATAAATATAAAGGCTATAACAGTGCAGAGATGTGTGGACATACAGGAGTACAGTGAATAAATATAATGGCGTACAGTGAATAAATATCAAGGCTATTACAGTGCAGAGATGTGTGGACATCATTAGGAATTACAGAATTACAGAAATGGTTCTAAGGCTATGGCATTGAAGAGGAATGTGCAGAAGTGAAAGATTACAGATTACAAGAATTTTGCATTTAAGGAGTTAGCAAGCTGAATAAAAAGTCTACTTTAAATATATATATATATATATATATATATATATATATATATATATATATATATATATATATATATATATATATATATATACACATACACACACACACACACACACACACACACACACACACACACACACACACACACACACATAAATGAATGAAATGTTGGGCAGAATGTACAGTAATGATATAAAGATACATATAGATAAAATAGTGCAGATGTAATGAGGAGTAAAAAAGATATACTATGAAATATGTACATGTATTGTACAGAGGTTATACAGTGTTTTGTGTTTGTTTTGTAGTGATTTAGCGGTGTAGTGTAGAGTATAGTAGTGTGATGGTGGATGGAAAAAAGCTGTCCCTGAACCTGCTGGTTCTGGTGCATAAGTTCCTGAATCTCTTTCTTGATGGAAGAAGGTTAAACAGATTATGACTGGGATGTGAAGAGTCCTTGATAATGTTGTGAGCTCTGCGCAGACATCTGCTTTGGTGAAGGTGTTCAATGTCAGGTAGTTGGGTGCCAGTGATGCGTTGGGCAGTTTTGACCACACTTTGCAAGGATTTACATTCACACAAAGTGGAGCCTCCAGACCATACAGTGATGGAGTTGGTCAGGAAGCTCTCAATGATGCAGCGGTAGAAACTCGTTAAAATCCTCGGGGACAGATGAGATTTCTTGAGACTTCTCAAGAAGTACATGCGTTGTTGTGCTTCTTTAACCAGAGCTGATGTGTTTTGCTGCCTGGACAGATCGTCAGAGATGTGAACTCCCAGGAACTTAAAGCTGGAGACTCACTCTACCTCAGTTTCATTGATGTTGACTGGTAGATGTCTCCTGCTGTTGGATTTCCGAAAGTCCACAATAAGCTCTTTGGTTTTTGTGGCGTTGAGGGTCAGGTTGTTGGTGGCACACCATGCTGCCAGATTACGGATCTCTTCCCTGTAGGCTGATTCGTTGTTGTTGTTGATCACGGTGGTGTCATCTGCATACTTGATGAAGATGTTGGAGTTATACAGAGGAGCACAATCATGGGTGAACAGGGAGTAGAGTAGTGGGCTCAGGACACAGCCCTGCTGTGCCTGCTCCAGTGTTCAGAATGAGGGTTGAGGATACCTGGTTTCCCAACCTAACAGATTGAGGTCTGTTAGTGAGAAAGTCCAGAATCCATCTGCAAGTGGAGGTGCAGATACCCAGGTCACTGAGCTTAGTGATCAGTACAGTGGGGAGGACTGTATTGAATGCCGAGCTAAAGTCAATGAACAGCATTCTGATCTAAGTGTTGCTTTTATCCAGGTGGGTGAGAGCTGAATGGAGAGCTGTGGAAACTGTTGACCTGTTCGAGCGATAGGCATACTGGTGTGGGTCCAGTGTAGTTGGTAGGCCTGCAGTGAGGTGATTCAGGACCAGTTTCTCAAAGCACTTCATAGCAATGGGGGCGAGTGCAACTGGGCGAAAGTCATTCAGGCATTCGGCTGCCGAGTGCTTAGGCACAGGTATGATGGTAGTGGTCTTTAGGCATGTAGGAACTGTGGCTTGGGCCAGTGACAGGTTGAAAATGTAGCCAGCTGCCTTGCGTGCATCCACTCTGCTAAACACTGAATAGACATCCGTTGTTGAGAGTGAAAGTGGGCTGTAAGCAATAGAAGATCTCCGTGGTTGTTGTGAAATGTCCTGTGTTTTGGTCAAAACGAGCAAAAAAGTGATTGAGTTCATCCGGTTGGAAGGCACTACTGGTTGGTTGAGCTGTGCGTTTGTAGTCTGTGATGGACTGGATGCCTTTCCACATGCGCCTGGGGTCAGAGTTGTGGAAGTGCTCTTCTATGTGGAGTTTAAATATGAGTTTTGCTTTCCTGATGCCTTTTCAGGTTGGCCCTGGCTCTGTTGTAGTCCTCTGCACTGCCAGATTTAAAGGCAGCATCTTTTGCATGTAACAGGAGACGGACTTCAGAGGTCATCCACGGCTTCTGATTAGGAAAGCATTTCATATGTTTGACGGTAGTGACATTGTCAATGCATGTGTTAATATGGTCTAAAACAGATGATGTGTAAATGTCCATGTCTGTGTGAGAGTCCAGTGTGGCCTGTGAGGCAATCATGTTCCCGTCAGTATTTTTAAACTGTTGCTGTAGAGAAGAAATGGCCCCCTCTGGCCATACCTTTACTGTCCTCATAGCTGGTTTCACACGTTTGATCAGTGGTGTGTATTTGGGTAGCATAAACAGAGAGAGGTGATCAGACTGACCCAAGTGGGGGAGGGGGATGGCCATGTATGTCCCAGGTATGTTTGTGTATACCTGGTCCAGTGTTTTGTCCCCTCTGGTAGAGGAGGAGACATTGCCGTTAAATTTTGTAAAAACAGATCTCAGGTTGGAGTGGTTGAAATCTCCAGCAACAACGATAGCTCCTTCAGGATGTGCAGACTGCTGTTTGCTGATAGCTGCATGCAGTTCCTCCATAGCTAGCTTAGCATTAGCATCCGGCGGAATGTACACCTTAGTCACAACAATGGCTGAGAATTCTCTCGGTAAATAAAAGGGTCTGCACTTAATCATCAAATACTCTAAATAAACAGAGCAATGACTTTCAGTAACAGTAGAGTCCATGCACCATGATTAGTTGACATAAATGGACAGACCTACACCTTTGTGCTTACCAGAGTCCTCTGCCGTCTGTCCGCCCAAAAACACTGCAAACCCCGAGCTCAATGGCGCTGCTGGGAATGTTGTCGTTGAGCCATGTTTCAGTAAAAATCATGATATTACATTCCTCAATCCACTTGTGTGATTTTATCCGGAGCAGCAGCTCATCCATTTTGTTTGCAAGAGACCGTACATTAGCAAGGAAGATGCTTGGAATCGATGGTTGATGCGGGTTTAGCTTTAGCCTAGCCCTGATGCCGCTTCACTTCCCCCTCCTTTGTTTACGATCTCGGAGCCGGCACTGTGGTCTCGCTGTCGACCGAGCTGGATTAACTCCCGAGGGAGTTCAAAGTTGGTTGAAAGCCCGTATCTGTAGTTGTGGCCGATGTCTAGTAATGCTTGTCGGCTGTATGAGATGTGTGCAAGCCAAATTGCAAAATCTGGAGAGATGCTGCGCCTCGCGTTGTGCACGCGCCGCCATCTTGGTCGAGAAATGTGAAGAGAGATGACAGAGATGGCAGAAAGCGCCCCCTATCTGTTTTCTTTACTTTACAAAAGCACAGCATTTTGTTGTTATTATTATTGGGTAAAAAAAAAAGTAGAGCCTTTACATATTTGAATGTTGTGTTGCTCTGTTCGATCAAAAAAGACAGTAATTTATGTTTGTTTCGGTGTTATGCGAAAAAAATTCCACAAAACATTCTGCTGTGTTTGCCGCCCCCAGACAGTAAAATGTCACATTTGCGCATTATGGCTGATTTCAGTGCTGATTTGAGACTTGGCGCATCAGTAAAACAAATGTTTTTGATGAATGTGCAGAATCGGGAAAACGTTCCGTAACCATGGCTGAGTGGATCAGCAGCACTTTTTTAAGTCAACACCGTAGATAATTAAAAGTCAAAGCCTGGCTGTCAGGATGGCTGAGCTTTGTAAGGCGCTGCGTTCAGGTTGCAGTCTCCTCTGGAGGTGTGGGTTTGAATCGCACTTTAGATAGGGGTGTACCTTCTTTGGTCAATTTTTCTGAACTGAGCCCATGTGGAGGAGACTTGAGTTGTTATCGATACTGAAAAAACATGAGAGAAAACTATTTAACATGTTGACTCTGTTCGAAGTCTTCTGTTGCTTTTTTGATACTGAAAAATTTTGGCAAAATTTCACTGTATAATAAAGACTCATCCAAATGCTTGAGCATGTCTTTAGACAAAAATAGTCCATTTGACATCACTGGCTTGAACACTTGTTTTGTTATCATGATAACTGAGCATGATCTCTCATTTGAACAGGATCTGGTTCCAGGAATGGCACAAAATTGTGCAACTGTGTGGCTAAATCTGTGTATAAATAAAGTGCAAAAGGGAAAAAATTGCAACATCCGTTCCGCTAGTATCCTAAGTTATTCAAGATATGTATAGTTATTCAAGACCTTTTAACTTGTATTTTGAAAGAAGTATATGTTTTTAAGAAAGGGGAGTTGAATCAAAGAATGGGGATGGGCTTAATAAAATTGATTTACAAGAAAAAAAGGGGAGAAAACAGATCTTAAAACTACAGACCAATCACTATGCTGAAAACTGATTTTAAGATTTTATCCAAAATCTTAGCCAACAGACTGAAGGAAGTAATGCCGAGCATAGTTAAAACTAAGCAAGTGTACAGTGTAAAAGGTAGCGATATAGCAGACACAGCAATTAGTATAAAAGATACGATAATATACATGCGTGAGCAGAATAAAGATGGTTTTATTATCAGTTTAGACTTTGAGAAAGCATTTGACAGGGTGAGAAACATAGTTTCTTATGTGACATTTTAAAGAGGTTTGGGTTTGGAGAACATTTATTAAATGGATTAGGATCTTATACACAGGTGCAGTAACAAAAATAAAAAATTTAATGGGTTTTTAACACAGTGTTTTAAAATAATCAGATCAATAAGACAAGGATGCCCGCTGTCAGCACTTTTATATTCTCTAATTGCGGAACCTTTCGGACTAACTATAAAACAAGAGCAGGAATAAAAGGATTAGGCATTGAGGGAGAAAATAATAAAATATTTCAGTATGCGAGTGACACAACGCTATTGGTCAAAGATCTGGAGGGGGCAAAGCAATGCAAATCATACAAAAGTTCTGTAGGGGATCAGGAACCAAAATGAACGAGGATAAAACGGTATACATGAGATTCGGAAGGGCGGCGGGTTTAACGGAGCATTTTACTTTTATAGAAGCAAAAGAAATTAGGAGATTTTAGGAGTTTTAATGGGGAGGATGAAAAGAAAGCAGAGGAAACAATGTGGGAGGAAATATTAGGAGGGATTGAAAGGAGGTTGACAGTTTGGAAAATGAGAACATTAACACTAAAAGGAAAAGTTTTGGTTCTTAACGTCTTAATGATTTTTTAACTGTGGTACATTTTATATACATCATCTATGCCGTTGTGGGCAGAAAAAAGGCTGAAAAGTTTTTTTATATTTTTATAGGAAGGGAAGCCTGTAAGAATTGCGTACAACACCTTAATAGGAGCAATAGAGAAGGAGGGACTGGGGTTAATGGATGTGGAACAAAAAAAAAACAGTCTGAGGGTGAAAATGGTAAAAAAAAAAATACATGGATGAAGAAAGCAATGTGGCAACAATGGGTTTTTTCTTAAATAAGTGTAGCAACTTCAATCTTGGAGACAACATACTGTGGATGAAAACAAAGAATTGAGTGATGGAGGGGTTGCCAGACTTTTATAGAGAACTCTTGAGGGCCTGGGGCACATTTTTATCTCATGTACATTTTAATCCACAAGGAATGTACATTTTAAACCAGCCTTTATTCTTAAACAATTGCATTTTAAATCAGGGGAAAGAGATATTCTTTAAGAAATGGTGGGATGTGGGTATTATGAAAGTAAAAGATGTTTTATATGAATTCAAAGAGGGTTTTTTACCAACACAATACATTGTGGACATAATGGAGGAGGCAAAGAAAGATTTTGGCAGACAAGTAATAGAAAATAAATACGATGTAATCGTGAACTTTATACCTCAAGACTGGCTAAAAAAAAAAATTGAAAACATGGAAGAGGGCCAAAAAGAAAAAGATGTGAATGTGAGCCTGGGGGGAAAATTGTTTGCTTTTAAAACATGTTCTGTGAAAATCTTTTCTTGCCTTTTTAGAGATGCTGTTTTTAAGAGAACCGTAGCAAATGAATATTGGTTGCGCACGTTTAAAGATTTAAAAGAAGACAGCATATAAACGAATATGAAGGGGGAAACTTATACAGACAAAGTTGCAGAACTCTTTGTCAGAACTTTATCAGACATAAGGCTATTTTTACAGATGCAATTTAAAATAAAATTGGAATGGAACAATCCGCTTCATGCAAAGTTTGTAATGATCATGCTGAGGGTTTTTACACCTGTTTCTATACTGTAAAGAATTAGAGGATTTTAATGGGAAATGTAAAAAAAATGATTTCACAATTGAGAGGGGAAGATGATGATGATATGGAATGGAATACGGTGATGATATTGGGCTTTGAGAAGAAAAGAAAAACCAAAAACGCTTCTGAATTTCTGGTGATGTTGATGAAGAGTGCAATATGGGAAAGACGGGTGGTAGCAAAGAGAGAACAATTTTTAATGGATGACTGGTTTGTTTTTAAAAGGAAATTTGAAAGGTATGTTGAATGCTTGTTTTATTATTTTAAAGAAGATGGACATTTAGATGATTTCTACAAAGTCTTTACGCAGGAAGTCTGCAATGTTTTAGAAGATTCGGGTTTAAGAATGTCATTTTTACAAAATGAAAAGAATGTAAAAATGATTGTAGTTTTATGCTATGTGAGGTTGAAAACTTTATAACCTGATGTATAATCACCTGGAAAATGGTATTGTTGTATATTGTTTGTATTGAAAATTCTCAATTAATAAAAAAAATAAAATCTCGTCTGATCTCGGAAGCTAAGCAGGGTTCGGCCTGGTTAGTACTTTGATGGGAGACCGCCTGGGAATGCCAGGTGCTGTAAGCTTTATCTTTATTTTGTTAATCTTTTATTTGCTTTTATGCTTAATTTAAGGATGAACATCTAATGTGGTGGATAAAGTGTGATAAAAGTTGAACTGGAAAAGCAGAAAAGGCATATAAGCAAACAAACAAACTGACAAGCAAAAATAAATTGGCAATTTGGAACGGCAAATCTCGCTTACGGCCATACCACTCTGAGAACTCTCGAACTCGTCTGATCTCGGAAGCTAAGCAGGTTTGTAAGTAGCACCAGGGTTCAGAGGGAACGCTGTTTTATGTCACTGTGTACTGCGTCAGCTATATATGGTTGAAATGACAATAAAAGCTTCTTGACTTGACTTGACTTGATGAAGCAGAAAGTGGATAGGATTATTGAGAAGGAAGAGTGGCAAGTCGGAGGACCAGATGAAATACTGGTAGACGCATTGAGATGTTTAGGAGAGATGGCAGTGGGGTTTTTAACCAGATTGTTTACCAAGCTTCTGGAAGGTGAGAGGATGCCTGAGGAATGGAAAATGAGTGTGCTGGTATGGGTTTTTAAGAATAAGGGAGATTTGAAGACCTGCAGTAACTACAGGGGAATAAAGTTGATCAGTCTGTGGCGACTTCTAATGAAAGAAGCCAAAAGAAGAAAAAGAAGCTTTGAACTTCACTGGCATTAATGATGTGTGGTCAGATTATAATACAGACTTCGTCATGTTTTATATTTTGTTGACTGTTAATAATTAACAAGCTGCAATACCAAGTTAGCAATTCAAGAATATTTTGTGTGTGTGTGTGTGTGTGTGTGTGTGTGTGTGTGTGTGTGTGTGTGTGTGTGTGTGTGTGTGCATGAGGTGGTGACGCAACTCCATAATGTATGGTCATACAGACAAGAGCAAAACATAATTATTAATCGTGGGAAAAAAAACAAATGCAAATTATATAACTACACTTTGATTTTCCTTTTGCACCAAAATTTCGCATGCGTTAAAGAAAAGTGTAAATTTAAATACAGAAATACATATGCATTTTAAATACTGCTTTACCATTTTTCATATTACATTTGAAATGGAATTTTGCTACCTCTAAGCTTCTGTATATTTAATATAGATCTCTCTCTCTCTCTCTCTCTCTCTCTCTCTCTCTCTCTCTCTCTCTCTCTCTCTCTCTCTCTCTCTCTCTCTCTCTCTCTCTTTCTTTCTTTCTTTCTTTCTTTCTTTCTTTCTTTCTTTCTTTCTTTCTTTCTTTCTTTCTTTCTTTCTTTCTTTCTTTCTTTCTTTCTTTATCTCCCTAAGGCCTGATCCTACAGTAAAGCTTATGAACAGGTTGCCTCCCAGACCAAAGGGAGGATGTGCAGTAGAAAAGCCTAGCAGCAGCAGCAGCAGCAGCAAAAAAAAAAAAAAAAAGCCTTGTTTTTACTTCAATATCCAAAAATGATCTGGAAATTTTTGCTAGTTAAAAATAACTCTAAAAACAACAACAATAATAATAATAATAATAATAATAATAATAATAATAATAATAATAATAATAATAATAACAACAACAACAACAACAACTGTAGCTGGTTATAGAAACTGTCAGGACTTGCTTTTTGTTAAATTCTGTGCCAATAATATTAAAACTTTTTCGTCTATTTGTTTTTTAGTTATATTCATGGGCGTAAATCCCGGGGGGACAGAGGGGACATGTCTGACCCCACTGTATTTTTTTTTTTATCATCAATTTCTATTCTGTTCTTAAGTGTCTTAAACTTTTTTTTAATTCCTTGTTTTGCTTTGTCATTGAACCTGATAAAAACTTTGAAAATAACCATAATGACGCAGTCTCCATGCTACAATAACAATGATAAAAGCAAAGTTTTTCACTGTGGGGACACTGTGTCTTTATAAATACAATTTGACTGTATTGTTTTTGTCCCCTTAAAAAATTGCTCATGAGAAATTTTATATTTATTGTCCACCCCTACTGTGAAATGAAATTTACGCCCATGGTTATATTTGTATGTTAATCAGGACATAGAGTAAAGTGTGGCTCTTCTTCTACCTCCAACCTTGTTGTTTTCCTTTTACTTTAATTATTCAATAATGATATGATTTAGATCTGACTTTATGTGCGAATCCTAAGACTGGTCTATTGGGGAGATGTGTGAGGATATGAGCGGACCATAATCCACGAGATCAAGCAAAATGAAGAGCATCCACATGTGAAGAACACACCAGTGGAGAACCACGAGAAAGTATTCAGCGATATTAAAAACTATTACAGTGATATAATTTTTTAGAACTTTAACCAAATCAGCTCATTCAAGGGAACATGGAACATGTTTGGGTCTCCTAGTTGAAGTGAAGAGAAAAAATGTATATCTGCTGTATTCAAAGTAATCATATACAATTGTAAATTAATGATAACTTAAATGAAAATAATAATTCAAATTAAGTAAAAATCATGCATCCTTTGAAAAATAAAACTTACTGACTTAATTAATTATATATGTAAACAAAAAAATATTTATAAACACCTGTCTTGACCAAGGAGCTGTTTAATAATTTTTATTTTATTAAAATTTTGTCTACCTACCTACCTACCTGGCTGACACTGTAGAGCATGGCTATGCAATTCAGTTTGGGTCTCGCCCCGCCACGGTTCAACAAGCTCTCTCCCATTGAGGTTGGCTTTTGAGGTCAAAGCGTACCAATATCGGGTCCTTCGGTTCGGCCTTGCCTTGTCAACTCGCACCTTTACAAAGACATCCGTATCCTTAATTATATCGACGATTGGTTGATATTAGCTCAATCGGAGCAGTTAGCAGGCTGGCATTGAGATGTCTCTCTTACATGAAGGAGTTGGGGTTTCGGCTAAATGCTCGGAAGAGTGTGCTTTCTCCATCACGGAGAACCACCTATCATGGCGTCATATGGGATTCGACAACTATGCGTTGTCCAGCACCAACATTGCGTCCATCCTTACGATGGTCAGGAAGGTCAGAGAAGGGCAGTCACTCACTGTCAGGCAGTTCCAGAGACTGCTTGGGTTCATGGCAGCAACGTCTAATGTCATTCCATTTGGCCTCCTGTACATAAAACCCCTTAAGTGGTGGCTCAGAGCCCATGGGTTCTCTTGGAAGGACAATCCCGTCCACACAATTAAGGTCTCACACACACAAACTGTGATGAGTCTATGTATGCTTGCTCTTATTGGTCATAATAACCTGTCAATATGTTATGCAAATAATGCTTTTCGGTTCTTGCTAGCTGTCCAAGAGACATGCAGTGTTTTTGTATGGGTAAAAGTGTAAATATTAAAGTTCAATAAACATCTGTGTGTTCAGAGCATTCCAGCTTCCTAATTATTACATCACAACTGTCAGGGTGCGAGCGAAACAGAAGGCGGAAGCCAGAGTACAGCTCGCTCGGGTTTTAATAACAAGTGTGAGGGAGAGAGATACACACGAGCACACACACATGCGCGCACGCACGCACGCAGGCACGCACGCACACACGTCCTTCGGTTGAGAGAGTCCGAGGTGCGCTTTGGGAGAAGTTGTGAAGTCCGAATGGAACGGATAAATAGAGTCCTGTGTGAAAACCGAAACACGAAAACATAGACCGCACGTCAGGTCCAACACATACAATAACGAACGGGGAGTGAGTGGGAATGAAGGGTTTATGTAGGAGCGGGGTGGAGTGATGATGAGTCCCAGGTGTGCATAGTTAAGCCTGGGGCTCCAGAGAGAGCAGAGGCATGAGAGACAACGAGCCCCAGGTGTGCGTGGTTAAGCCTGGAGCTCTAGGGAGAGCGGGGGCATGGGAGCCACAAAAGGGGGCATGGCAGGTGGATCCCTGACAACAACCTTACCACACATATGCAGAAATAGATGTTGACTGCTTTGCTCTATTTAATGCAACAATATCTAATACATTTAGGTCAAGAATTACCAGAAAAAAAAATAGTCACTAAAGTCAAATGGATTTATTTTTATTTTAACTATATACAGTTGGAACAGCACACAGAAAAAGGGAACAATATTCCTTGTCTGACAGTCGCTATGTACTCTGTGGGGGGGATTATCATTACACAGTCTGGCCATGAGTGCCCTAATGCTTTGGTATCATTTGCGAGATAAAAATGGTGAACGTGTATGTAAAGGGTCCACAATGCTGGTAGCTTTGCAAGTCCAGGTGAGGTTCTCCACAGGTGAATTATATTTATTTAAGTAGTTTTAAAGATAAACCACTATAGTGATTTTAGATTTTTGGCCTTATCTGATGACAAAGAAAGCCGATTTTCTTAAGGCACATAGTGACAGCTGGGGGAACGGGCTGTGTGATTTTTTGCTGCCATGAGATCAAAGCCTTCAGAGCTTCTTCAGGGTTGCTGGCTGCCAGATCATGAATGGCATAGATCACAGAGAGCTGCACTTCCCAGGACATACCTGCATACAAAATACATTAAAAAATTAGGACTTTCCTTGATGTGGTTAATAAAGAACTAAAAATAAAGATAAATAAAGAACATCTTTACCTTTTGAGAGGTTTTGATTTCCAAACTCAATCATGTTTTTTGCAAGATTTTCGACTAACATGTTCTCCTTAAGTCCTTGTTTTCCAAGTCGCCCTGTTTTAGTTTGAAAAAAAACATGAGTGAAAAACTGAAGAATCTGGAAATTATGTGAGATACAGGATTTAAAGTAAACTTACCAAGTAGCCTGAACACTGCTCCTAAACAGATGCCCCGGAATGGTGTTTGCCCAGATCTTGTTTTCCTCAGCCAAGTGTTCAGGATCAGCCAAAGGTCCATTCTAGTAAATAAAATGAGAAGAATTGGATATGTTGGAGTGTCTTTGTAATGGTGATAGACCAGCTATTGTGGTTTTATGATATATTGTAAGTTTATGAAACAAAGACTGGAAAATTTGCAATATTTTATACAACCACTAGATTATTGGCCTCATAATGTATAACATCAGGCATAAGAATTTGGTCCTAAAGACACCCCGATAGTGAAAAACTTAT
Organism: Silurus aristotelis; assembly: GCF_946808225.1. NCBI lineage: Eukaryota > Metazoa > Chordata > Actinopteri > Siluriformes > Siluridae > Silurus > Silurus aristotelis. The sequence continues at coordinate 28,146,320 of NC_139576.1, read as the reverse complement.
AGCTAAATTTACACACTTTCATTAGCTCTGACTGTCTGAGCACTGATCCAGGAAATTTCTTTTAAAAAATGCTAAATAAACATTTCCTCACAGAAGCCATCACTATATCAACATTTACCCAATTTTTCCCCAAGAGTTCTTATTGCATAAAAGATTAAATACAAAAATGTCTGCCTAAATATAAACTTTGCAACTGAAATACTCTCAGTGTTGATGTTCTAGAAAAATAATAAATAATTTATGACCTTTTAGATTCAAGTAGTTTGAAAACTAGAAAGCTGAGAATTAAATATGCGTTCAATACCGTATAATATTTTTAAGAGTCCATGGCCAGCCCAGTTGTGCACACAGAAGATCTACGCTGAAGATGTAGTTCCAGGCAGCATCACAGAGATCATAACCATACCAGCTGCTCTTCTGGAACCTTAGACTGTGGTCTTCAAAAAGATCCTTCAGTGTGCAAACAATCATATTGTAGATGTTTCCTGGAGGGTCCTGGCAGAAAATAGATATTTTCTTTAATAACCAGTTCAGTAAAATGATTTTTACAATAATGTGGTGATAACTGAAAGGTGACAATTTTAGGTACAACGTTTACTTCCACTAATAAAAAGCCTAAAATAGTGATGTCCTTTAACACTTTTTGCTTGAAATATAAAGAAATAACTAATGACTAATAATCAACATGAATGGATGATGGAAATTGTCCCACTTTATTACACTGACAATTGGAAATCAATAATTATGACGGTTGCCATAACTGTTCTGGCCTGATAGTGATAAACAATGAAACTGAGAGGAACACTGAGAATCAGCTACTTACCTCATCCCAGTACATATACTTGCTGAGCAAGTCTAATATGTTTCCATCTGCCTTCATTTTGCTCACTATATGAATAGCTCTGCATAAAGCGCTGTCATGGGAGAAAATACATGGCCATGCTGTCACCATGACCATAATCAGTTTGGGGGCTTCAGTAAAGTCTGCAAAGCAACAAAACATTAGAACATGCATACACTGGATGGAAAGAAATACAGTGGATATAAAAAGTTGACACACCATTATGAAGTTGCAGGTTTTTCAAATATAGGACAGTAACAACAACATAACATTCTGTCCTCTGACATAAAGCTTATAACAATTTTATATTTCAACATGACAATGACCCAAAGCACACATCAAAATCAACAAATACAAGGCTTCAGACAAGGATAATCAAAGTCATGAAATGGCCAGAGCTTAGACCTCAATCCCATCAAAAATCAATTAAATGACCTAAAAAGAGCCGTACACAGGAGATCACCTCACAATTTAAAGCAACTTGAACTTTTTTGCAAAGAAAAGTGTGATACAATTCCACGGTCTAGATTTGTGAAGTTATTCATATTTATGTGTGATGTATTCAAAAAGACTTAAAGCTGTAATAGAGGCAAAAGGTGCTTCCACAAAGTGTTAGTTGGGAGCAGTGTGCGGATTTCTGCAATCAATTCTGGGTAGTTGTTTTTATTTAAAATGTTCCATATCATGACATATTAATTTTTCTCTGCTGGATTTTTGTTGATGTAACAATCTGACATTTATGTTCTTATTTTAGTCTTAATCTTTCAAAAACCTACAATTTCATAAGGGTATGTACACTTTTTATATCTATTGTACATAACCATAAACAAGACACAGTTGGATTCTTTGTATCATTGTCCGAATCATTTTTAGTAGCTATGTAATGAAATGTCAATATAATCTCACCTTCTTTAAGAAGTCTGTAGGCGAGGGCATGTGCTTTACGAGAGTCTGCCCTCTGCTGACACAAGCCCACATAAACCCTACAGTAAGACTGCAGGAGGTCATGTACTGTAGACTCTTTCTCTGCCTTGATCAAGTCCAAAATTAAAGAGAGAAACATCTCTGCTGAAAACTAAATGAGACGGAAAAAAATTATCATCCAAAATCCAACTAAATCAAACATGTATTCAAATCATGTATTCAAAGCAAATATTAGGAATCTAAAACTTGACTGTAGATTAGGTTTGAGAAAACTACTAGACATTGCATAAACCAAAACCTGGAGTAAACATTTTACATGACACATCAAATCTACTGTTCAATTTAAAAACATCAGGACCAATGCATTATGGATTGACTTTTAAAAATGAAAAAACTCCACAATCCACAGCTAATGAATAAAGTGGTTTGAACTGCATGCAAAATAAATTGAACAGAAAATAATAACTGACCTTGTTCACACAAAACTCAGAAATGACAGAATTCTCTTCATCTGTCAGAACAGGAAGTTCACATGCTCCTTTCCAAAGTGCATCAATCCTGTTTGTAGGTAACACATCAGAACAGGACTTTTGCAGTGTTTCTAATGCACTGGAGATTTGGGCTCTGGGTCTGATCGTTGTGTTTGCACAACAAACACAATACTCAGATGAAGCAGATGAAGCAGCATCAAGTTGAAGCCTTTTGGCATTTGTGGGTGGTGGCATGTCTGATCCAGTTCTCTTTTTTGTCAGGCTTGTCTTGGTGAAAGCTGGGGCAGAGGTTTTGATGGTTTGATTTTCTGAGATGGGATTTTTGGGCCTCTGATCAGAGCTCTCCTGTATGGAGGGCAGGGTTTCTGGAACAGACGTCAAAATAGCAAAGCCCACCCCTTGTGATGCTGAAGTGTTGGTCGTCAGATGAGACAGAGTATTTGCTTTATTTTGAAGGCCTGCATGAATATAAAAAAAAACAAGTACAATACATTTTTTTTTTTTGCATTGCTGCATGTTTTATTTCTGCATAATGAATATAGCCTATAATCTTATCATTTCTGTTCATCTTGTGTTATATTTTTAGATCTAATATTTATTATTTTTTTGTGTGTGTTTGTATTTGAGGTATATTTTGATTATGGCTGTCAATCAGTTAAAATATTTAATCGCAATTAATCACATTAATTGCAACTTAATCGCACATTTTTATCTGTTCTAAATGTACCTAAAATTAAAACGTATCAACTTTTTAATACTCTAATCAACATGGGCATATATTTGGATGCTTTATGCATTTTTTATTAGTGAAACTACTGAACATAGAACATGAAGACTAAATATTCTTGTAAATATTTAAAAAGTAATTATTATGTTTTAAATAACACCATCAAGTCATCAGGACACTAAACAGAACAGAAATGTTTTCACACGGACGGTTTTAATTGCCAGGTGTGTGCATCATAGCGGATATTGATTCTTGATTTGAAACTTGCCGCATCAGTATTCGGTGGAGTTTATTCGTTTATTTTTTATATCTGAGTGAATTAAGGATGCCGTGAATAAGTGTGTGTTGCAATAAATGTTTTAACTTCGTCTCTTTTATATTTATTTATATTTTTTTATAAAAATGGTCACAGAAACACTTATTTTGTCTACATGGAGAAACACTTTTCTCTGTAATGACAATAACTAATTTTTTACATATCAAAATACACTAATCGCCCACTTTACCGCAGTTTAAATCTCATGCCCCCGGTTTATCGCGTAATTGCATTTGCTATATAACTAATTTGTTACACTGATTTTTTCCGGTCTCTGGTGAATAGCACAATAGACCAAAAAACTTATAGGGAATTGTTTTGATGGAGTTTCATGTTGAAATAATGAAATTTATTATAAAAATATATATAATTATAAAAATATAATTATTAATTATAAAATGTAGTACAATGTTAATACAGTACAGTACTGTATACATAAAATAGCATTTTTGGGGTTTATCGCGGTTCTTTGTCTATCGTGGGCGGTTTTGAAACCTGTATAGAGAAACTAAAAGAGATTTCAGTATTACCTTTGGTTATCCCTTTCTCCCGTTTGAAGAATTCTTCCTGTTGAGGTTCATAAACAAAGATCAACTGACAAACCCAGCACAAGTGCATGTTGATTTATTTAGTCTGCATAATGTCTGCATTTTTAATAGGTAAAAAAGTACCTCAATTAAGCGCATGCGTTTCTCGAGGCTACTGACTTTGCCCTCCATGCCTCGGATTTCCAGGTTCTGTCTGGTGTCTGTTTCTAAAAAAATAATTAACAAAATAAAATGAAATGGTGCTCAGATCACACCAATCACATTTGATGTTTATTTGATAGAACTTATCATGCAGCCATAATGCACTTGTATTGTTTTACACACTGAAGGCAGAAACATAAAAACTAAAACACACCTTTAAGTTCCAATAGCTGGTTTTCAGCATTTCTGCGGAAAAGAAAAGAAATATTTAGATAGAACATTAAAACCGCCCCCAAACCCAGCCATTAGGGGGGCACAAGCCAGTGTACTCTTAGTGCCGGTCCCAAGCCCGGGTAAATGGGGAGGGTTGCGTTAGGAAGGGCATCCAGCGTAAAACATGTGCCAAATCAAATATGCGGATCACAAATGAGAATTTCATACCGGATCGGTCGAGGCCCGGGTTAACAACGACCGCCACAGGTATCGTTAGCCGACAGGGTACCGGTGGAAATTGGGCTACTGTTGGCCGAAGGAGGAGAAGGAGAGGAGGAAGACGTCTACAGAGACGGCAGGAAAAGGAGCAGTGTAGGAGAGTAGAGGTTCGGGTTGGTACTTTAAATGTTGGTACTATGACGGGTAAAGGGAGAGAGATAGCTGATATGATGGAGAGGAGAAAGGTAGATGTGTTGTGTGTTCAGGAGACCAAGTGGAACGGGAGTAAGGCCAGGAACATTGGAGGTGGGTTTAAACTGTTTTATCATGGTGTGGATGGGAAGAGAAATGGTGTAGGGGTGATTCTGAAGGAAGCGTACAGTAAGAGTGTAGTGGAGGTGAAGAGAGTTTCTGATAGGGTGATGATCGTGAAGGTGGAAGTTGAAGGGATGATGATAAATGTCATCAGTGCCTATGCTCCACAAGTTGGCTGTGAGATGGAGGAGAAAGAAAGATTCTGGAGTGAATTAGATGAAGTGGTAGATGGTGTACCTAGGAAAGAACGATTGGTGATTGGGGCAGACTTTAATGGGCATGTAGGTGAAGGGAACAGAGGTGATGAGGAGGTGATGGGTAGGTATGGTTTTAAGGAGAGGAATGTGGAAGGGCAGATGGTGGTAGATTTTGCTAAAAGGATGGAAATGGCAGTGGTGAACACGTATTTTAAGAAGAAGGAGGATCATAGGGTGACGTATAAGAGTGGAGGAAGGTGCACACAGGTGGATTATCTTCTGTGTAGGAGATGCAACCTGAAGGAGATTGGAGACTGTAAGGTGTTGGCGGGGGACAGTGTAGCTAGACAGCATCGGATGGTGGTCTGTAGGATGGTTTTGGAGGCGAAGAAGAAGAGGAGGAAAGTAAGGTTTGAAAGAAGAATAAGATGGTGGAAACTGAAGGAGGAAGAGTGTAGTGTGAGGTTCAGGGAAGAGGTCAGACAGGGGCTCGGTGGTGGTGAAGAGGTGCCGGAGGATTGGGCAACTACTGCAGGAGTGATGAGGGAGGCAGCTAGAAAAGTACTTGGTGTAACATCTGGAAATAGAAAGCAAGACAAGGAGACGTGGTGGTGGAATGAGGAAGTGCAGGAGAGCATTAGGGGAAAGAGGTTGGCAAAACAGAAGTGGGGTCGACAGAGTGATGAGAAAAGTAGGCGGGAGTACAAGGAGATGCGGCAGCAGGTTAAAAGGGATGTGGCGAAAGCCAAGGAAAAGGCATATGAGGAACTGTATAAGAGGTTGGACACTAAGGAAGGAGAAAAGGATTTATACCGATTGGCCAAGCAGAGGGACCGAGCTGGGAAGGATGTACTGCAAGTAAGAGCAATAAAGGATGGAGAGGGAAATGTGTTGACTAGTGAGGAGAGTGTGTTGAGAAGATGGAGGGAGTATTTTGAGCAGCTGATGAATGAGGAAAATCAGAGAGAGAGAAGGTTGGAGGATGTGGAGTTGGTGAAGCAGGATGTAGATAGGATTAGTAAGGAGGAAGTGAGAGCAGCGATTAAGAGGATGAAGAATGGAAAGTCGGTTGGACCAGATGACATACCGGTAGAAGCGTTGAGATGTTTAGGAGAGATGGCAGTGGAGTTTTTAACCAGATTGTTTAACAGGATTCTGGAAGGGGAGAGGATGCCTGAGGAATGGAGAAGGAGTGTGCTGGTACCGATCTTTAAGCATAAGGGAGATGTGCAGACCTGCAGTAACTACAGGGGAATTAAGTTGATCAGTCACACCATGAAGTTATGGGAAAGAGTAGTGGAAGCCAGGTTGAGAGAAGAGGTGACCATCTGTGAGCAACAGTATGGTTTCATGCCGAGGAAGAGCACCACAGATGCCTTATTTGCTTTAAGGATGTTGATGGAGAAGTATAGAGAAGGACAGAAGGAGCTGCATTGTGTATTTGTGGATTTAGAGAAAGCGTACGACAGGGTGCCGAGAGAGGAGTTGTGGAATTGTATGAGGAAGTCAGGTGTGTCAGAGAAGTATGTGAGGGTGGTGCAGGACATGTATGAGGACAGTGTGACGGCAGTAAAGTGTGCAGTAGGTACGACAGACTGGTTCAGGGTGAAGGTTGGACTGCATCAAGGATCGGCCCTGAGCCCTTTCCTGTTTGCAGTGGTGATGGACAGGTTGACGGATGAGGTCAGACAGGAGTCTCCCTGGACTATGATGTTTGCAGATGATATTGTGATTTGTGGTGAGAGTAGAGAGCAGGTTGAGAAGAGCCTGGAGAGGTGGAGATATGCGCTGGAGAGAAGGGGAATGAAAGTCAGTAGGAGTAAGACAGAGTACATGTGTGTGAATGAGAGGGAGGGCAGTGGAGTGATGCGGTTGCAGGGAGAAGAGGTGGAGAAGGTGGAGGAGTTCAGGTACCTGGGGTCAACAGTGCAAAGTAATGGAGAGTGTGTTAGGGAAGTAAAGAAAAGAGTGCAGGCAGGGTGGAGTGGGTGGAGAAGAGTGACAGGAGTGATTTGTGATAGAAGAGTATCTGCAAGAATGAAAGGGAAAGTTTATAGGACTGTGGTGAGACCTGCGATGTTGTATGGATTAGAGACAGTGGCATTGAGTAAAAGACAGGAGGTGGAGCTGGAGGTAGCAGAGCTGAAGATGTTAAGGTTTTCATTGGGAGTGACGAGGATGGACAAGATTAGAAATGAGTTTATTAGAGGGACAGCACATGTAGGATGTTTTGGTGACAAGGTGAGGGAGGCGAGATTGAGATGGTTTGGACATGTGCAGAGAAGGGACATGAATTATATTGGTAGAAAAATGCTGAAGATGGAGCCACCAGGTAGGAGGAAAAGAGGAAGGCCAAGGAGGAGGTTCATGGATGTGGTGAGGGAAGACATGCAGGTAGTTGGTGTAAAAGAGGCAGATATAGAGGACAGGGTGGTATGGAGACGGATGATCCGCTGTGGCGACCCCTAATGGGAGCAGCCGAAAGAAGAAGAAGAAGAAGAAGAAGATTAAAACCGCCCCCACAATATTAACATGCCATATATATATATATATATATATATATATATATATATATATATATATATATATATATATATATATATATATATATATATATATATATATATTATATTGTATGATATATAAAGAAAGGATATTCCAGACAATATTCAAAAGGAACTGTAATTTGCAATTATTAGGTATTTGCAATTATGTCTTCCATATGTAGATGCATAAATTGTGACATAATACCAAAAGTGGGACACTCATTATGGGGGACATAATGAGGATATTCTAAAGCTCATGCAGCAAGTTAAATATAGTTCATACTCTACATGAATTAAGGTAACTACAGTTTTCATAAATGTGTGTGTGGTGTGTGTGTGTGTGTGTAAAAAAAAAAAATATATATATACTACACCGTACACAGAGAAGTGTCTGATAATATCAAAATGCAGTGTCTCCGGGAAATCACAAGAAGTTTCCTGAAGAGCCTGCTGGCTCAAGCTTGACTTCTGCATTTTTGTCTGTCTTTTCCGGTTTTTCCTTTTAGGGAATTTGCTGAATCTGTGGAAAGGGAGAACAGTTTTAATCACAATTTATTATAATGGTTGTTTTATTATTTCTTATAACAATACGTGTTTTTCTCCAATTATTTTGTCTGTTTAAGATTCTGCTCAAGGTGACTATTGGCAGAAAAAAGAGGATTTGTGTACACGTTGCCATGACAAAGGGGGCGTGGCTTTGGGTTCGTGGCGCACGCAGTTTAGATCCTCTGTGACGTTTGGATTTTCCCTGTAAGACTTTATGAATGCTCTTTTACTCACTGGAGTGATTCTTTTGCTTACAGCCATTAAAGGTAATTTGATTCGTAATTACCGTGTTTAAATGACATTAGGATTTAGGGTAGTTTTTTTTAAGCTAAACATTTTTATGCTAGAGGTTCTAGATGTTCATTTTCATGCTTCCCGGATGTTCTGGGTGAACACGTGACTAGCGCGCGATCATTAATGAAATTAATTCAACTCAAGATCAGATTCGTGAATATAAACTTGTATTGTTGTCGAAATAGATAAAAAAAAAAAAAGTAAAGTGTAAGTGATGTACCGATAGTGCATTTCTTCTGAAGTTGAAAGATGAAATATGTCGCGGCTGGTTGCTTGAATTGTTCAGTGTAGTCTGCGGGCTGCTGCTAGTCTGCGTTCGGGCTTTTTAAGCGTATTGTGCTTTTTAAGCTTATTGTGGCGTCACAAAGACGTGAATTTTGAAGTGTGAAGTCGGATAGTCCGCCTAGTAGAACAAATAGTATACAGTGATAAAATGCAGTATTTACTTGTACTCTAGGTATAAATAGGTATAGAATAGTATGTACAGTTACAGATAATTGGAGTACAACCCATGAATTTACTGTGTAATAGACTGTAACACTGAGTTTGTATAGTTCAAATAGCAGTAGACTATATTTCTAAGATAAGAGATTTTAATTAGAGACATGTCAAACTGACAATTTTTTTGCCAAAGCTCTTCTCAATTACAAAAAAAAAATATAGCTGCAAGCAGCGATGGCGGGCCCTCGCATGTTTGTGTATCGCTATACGGTGCCTCCCAGAAAAAAATGCACAGTGGGCAAGTGCATCAAGTGGGTAAATATCAGTGGACAATTTTATGTTGTTACTGACCCATTTGGGGACTGTAGGTAAAAGAAACCCCACATTGTAGACAAACGGGGGCGCTAGTGAGCCACTTAAGAGACACACAGTTGTCCGACCTTTTTGTCCACACTTGTGATGTATGTGACTTGTCAAATGTGATGTATGTGTCAAATTTCAAGTTAATCTAAGCACACCAAAAGCCTTAAATATGCCTGAAATAAAAGTTAAGTTTGACGCATTGCCATGGGAACAGTGTTCGAGATATCAAAAAATTCCTTCACAATTTGGTATCTTCAATGTCTCGGCATCAAGTTGACCATGTTTGGTGTCAATCGCATAAATATCCTGGGAGGAGTATTTAAAAGTTCACCACATGCAAATGTCAAAAAATCCACCGTTTGTGACTGACACACTTCCTGGCGCCTGTTGGTGGCGCTATGTCCGAGATTCAAAATAGGCACATCGATGCGATCGAAATCCTTGGCCGAACATACACACTGCGTGTCATCCGAATAAGACATTTTGTGCTTTAGATATTAGACACTACCTGTTTCCCTGAATTCGCCATAAATTTGTCGCCTCGCCATGGCAGCACCGTTCAATGTATCCAAAATCCCTTCGCACTTTAGCAAGTGCAATGTCTCTGCATCATGTTCACCACGTTTGATGTCAATCGCATGAATTCCCTAGGAGGAGTATTCAAAAGTTCACCGCATGCACTTATAAAACAACCCAACATGGCCGACTTCCTGTTGGGCGGAGCTAATAGGTTTGATAGTGAAAGTTGTTCGGGTCTATGAGATCTATATGCATACCAACTCTCTTACATGTGCGTACATGTTTGCCCGATCTGTGCACCGATATTTGTTTTTGCATTACAGGGGGCGCTACAGAGCCCTACTGCCACGCCTATGTTCCAGTCTTTGACCGGTCCTAAAGACAGACGACTTTGACGTGTGTGCCAAATCTCCGGTGTTTTCGACCATGTTAAGGCACCCAAAGTGCATGCCAAGTGCTTAAATACGCCTGAAAATGAAAGTAAAGTTTGACGCGTTTACATGGGAACAGCGTTTGAGATATCAAAAATCCCTTCGCAATTTATCATCTACAATGTCTCGGCATCATGGTGACCACTTTTGGTGTCAATCGCATGAATATCCTAGGAGGAGTATTTAAAAGTTCACCTCATGCAACTGTCAAAAAATCCACCTTTTGTGACTGACACACTTCGAGATTCACAATAGGCACATCGATGCAATCGGAATCCTTGGCTGAACATATACACCACGTATTATCTGAATAAGACGTTTTTTTGCTTTAGATATTAGACACTTTCTGTTCTCTGATTTCGCCATAACTTAGTCGCCTCGCCATGGCAGCACCGTTCGAGATATCAAAAATCCCTTCGCAATTTAGCAAGTCCAATGTTTTGGCATCATGTTCGCCATGTTTGATGTCAATGAATTCCCTAGGAGGAGTATTTAAAAGTTCACCGCATGCACTTATAAAACAACCCAACATGGCCGACTTCCTGTTGGACGGAGCTCATATTTTTGATGGCGAAAATTGTTTGGGTCGATGAGGTCTATATGCGTACCAACTCTTGTGCATGTGCGAACATAATTGCCGGATCTGTGCACCAATGTTTGTTTTTGCATTACAGGGGGCGCTACAGAGCCCCCCTGCCACGCCCGTATTCCAGCCTTTGTCCGGCCCTAGTGACAAAGGACTCTGACGTGTGTGCCAAATTTCAAGAGTTTTCGAGCATGTTAAGGGACCCCAAATGGCCAATGTGTGTAAAAAATAAATAAATAAATAAATAAATAAATAAATAAATAAATAAATAAATAAATAAATAAATAAATAAATAATAAATTCTAAGGAAAACAATAGGGCTTCGCACCTTTCGTGCAGGCCATTCTGGCCTGCTCCTCGGTGCTCGGGCCCTAATTAACATGTTCTGATGGCAAACTCTGAGCTAGTTTTAATGAGGTTTAGTGACTGTTTGAACTTGCACTAAGGGAGGTTCAGAAGGTTCAGAAAGGTTTGAACTTGCACTAAGGGAGGTTCAGAAGGTTTAGAAAGATTATACTCTAGCACAGACATGGGCAAACTACAGCCCGTTGGTTTTATTAATCCGGCCCGCCGAACGTGACTAAATTATATTAAAATAGGTACGGGAAAACCTTGTTCAATTTACCTTTCCCTTGTAATGCCCACGTTTACCCAAAAGATGGCGCACTTCAGCTACATTGACCTTGTTCACATGTATTACTCTCTTCTTCTCTAATAAGCCCTTCTGCAAAAAATTCTCTTAGCAAAGAAAAGAAAAGTTTAGTGAGTCAAAAAGTTTGCCCACCCCTGCTCTAGCATGCATTTTCCTGTTTTGCTCTTCTAGTTTGGTAATACTCAGAGTGTGTTCTTGTGCATATGTTAAGCAAAATTCTCTGTGGCAACAGATACTTTCTTTTACATTTTCCTTCCTGATACATATATCAAGCACATTTTGACATTTGTCTGGATGAATTCTATATTTCCGTGTCAAATCTTTCCTGACCGATTCTGTTATTATTGAACTCGTGTTTACCCAACATTGATATGAATTCACAGTCAGACCACAGAGGGGTAGCTAGTCCACCTTTCTCAGTTGTGGGGATCAGTCTGGCATTCTTGCAGAACATTTTATGATTAAGAATTTTAAATTTATATCCAAAGACAGATGACCACTGTAAGTATTCCCATTAAACTAGAGGATACACTCAACCTTTCTCTGATAAAAGAGTACAAAACCAAAAAATATTAACCACAGTGTAAATGTTGTTAACCTTCCCCGCCTAAACAGAAGGAAAATTTGAATTCTTCCCTGATACTCAGAGGATAATTACAAACAAAAAATGTTTTAAAATATGTTAAACAGCTGCAGTTCTGTTAACAAATAAGTCATCATCTGTTTATCAGGGATGAAGTTGGTTTATCCTCTGTTTAGGCAGGAAAGGTTAACAGCACACTACTTCCTCTCTACCCCCTTTTGAGTACACAAGCATTTATGAGTGCCCCTAATGATAGGGTTAACTATAACATGCCAAAACTACTTGGAACTATTCTGAGAGTAAAACTGGTACAACAATGTGTTTGTACAGTTACAGTACATGAGCAGTAGACTGTAACACAATGTACAGTTACATGTGCAATAGATTGTAACACTGAGCCTGTACAGTTCTATGAGCAGTAGATTATAACACTAAGTGGTGTATTTTTTTTTTACATGTCACATAAAGCTTCAGAATCGTTAACTGGTGTGTAATAACTTTAGATTATTATTATTTTTCTTTCAGTCATGATCTTAGCAATGCACTCAAATCCCTTTTTAAACCTGCGCTGTGTCTGCCTAGACCAGGGGTGTCAAACTCAGGCCCGCGAGATCATATCAAATGTGTATCAGAGCTGCCCGCCAGTATATAGCGCATATACCGCTAATACTACAAATCCCAGAATGCTTTGTTAGTGCGTAGACCGCTAAAACTCCGCACTGAAAAACTCTGCGTACTCAGCACTGAATTTACCTGGAGATTTGCCTACTTTGAAGCCCAGAAATGCAGATTTGATCTGCTCAGAAATCTGTTTGTGGTTGACGTGGAAAGCGCACCAACCAACCTCCAAATGGAGCTGATCGAACTCCAGTGTAGACACATGCTCAAGTCAAAGTATGACTCTGTGTGTGCTGCACAGTTTTCATGTTTCCTCCCTGACACACTGCTCCAACTCTGTGCCCAAACTGCTCAAATGCTCTCTATGTTCGGCAGCACATATCTGTGTGTAACTGTTCTCTTTAATGAAGATGAACAAAACACCACTCAGGAGTCTCACTGATGAACATCTTCACTCAATCCTCAGGATTTCCTCAGCTCAGAGCCTAAACCCAGACATGATGCACATTGCATCTAAGAAGAGATGCAGGTATCTGACTTCAACTAATCAGAGTAAATCAGAGTGTAGCAAACTGAGCTTGAATGAATGATGTCTTTATGGACTTTTTTTACTCCAAGGCATGAACTGTTAATAGTTGAAAGATAGATTTTTTGTTTTATTGAAGTTAATTATTATAATTTTAGGTTGTGTTGTTGCCCTGTGAAAAAAGTTTTACATTAAAAAGGAATTTGAAAAGCAATATATATAGAGAGAGAGAGAGAGAGACAAGAGAGAGCGAGAGAGAGATAATAAGAAACGAATAGCACTGATGTGTGTTTTATTTCAAATGTAATTTCATGTGTTTATAATATTAAAGTTTGGTTGTTCCAGATTCAATGTTTATGCAAAACTAAAGTTTGAAATATAAAAAGGTCCAACATTACACATCTGGAGAGACGGAAAACATGCACAATTGCAGTCAATTTTTCAATAAATATTGAGTTTGGCCCAACGACTTCGTCCCAGTTTTTAATTTTGGCCCACTGTGAATTTGAGTTTGACACCCCTGGCCTAGACCAAATGAGTGAATGCTGTCATTATAAGGGGTGGTAGAGCGGAAGAAGATATAGTTCCTATTGACATTGACTACATCCCTATTTAAGCATTATAAATATTTATATACTATATGGCATATCAAAAATAAAATATTCTTAACTCACTTGTTTGAAACAAACAGATGGATTCGATACTTCTATTTAAGAATCAATCCTTTTTATACAATGCCAGTATCCAAAATATTTGATACTTTTGGAACGATCCGCCCATCCCCAGTCATCGACTTACGTAAAAAAAAAAATTTTTTATAGTACATTGTTACAATTAATTAGATTTAGATAAGATCAAGGAATAACTCGTAATACTAATTTACCTAAATGTAAAAACACAATACATTTGCTGTAGTATAAAATATATTAATATATAATGTATAGACGTATAGATTATTATAGGATTGTAAATCTTTATTGCAGGTTTCCTTTTGCTTTTAAAATAATCAATAAATTGCTAAATGTTTGAGAAACTTTAGCAATGCTCCTTCAATGTTCTCAACAGAGGTTTCCCTGGAATGTTAGGATGTCATGAGATCTTTTAAGAACATTGTAGGATTCAATGATTGTTTTTGTAATATGAGAAATAAACCTTTACAAAAGTGTGATAAATGGATCAGTTAACACTTTAATCAAATTCTCAGGCTCTGTGCAGAACTGATGTATTTGTTCTTCTTCTTTAGTATGTTTTTGTTTCTCTGGATTTTGCTCAGTCTTAAGGAATGTCTGAATGTGTGTGTAAAAGACAAAAATTCTGACAGCATTTTTGGTCGGTGCACTTTCAGGATTCTTTGAGCGAGGCAGAGGAGAAGAAGAGGAAGGATGTGGTGTCCAGTGTACCGGTGAGATCTACAAACTGGTATCAGACATGGACTAAGTGTAGGCCTCAGCTGAGCTGAAAGAAGCAGAGCTTCTTCAGACTAACAGGAAGTGCAACAGGTTAATGGCAGTAAGAGGGAAATTTAATAATCATTAAGCAGTACATGATGAGTTCCTCCACATGCTGTATGGACTTTTATTATATCTAAAATTAAATTTCTAGTTGTAGTTGCTGAGATTATTTTGTATTGAATGGATGTAAAGTTTAAAGCTCTTCTGTTTCATGGCTGTGTTTTAGGAGTAGGAGAAGTACCAGGATGTTTACGGTACCATGAAGGTGAAGTACAACAGGATGAAAGAATCCACATGAAGGCCACATGGCATCACTCTGTAACTGATTATTTCTCTGTAACTGCAGAACTCCATGTTTCTCTTCCTCACAATATAAAACTAGACAAAAGCAGCATTTCACATAAAGAATCAAAAATACAAATTCACACATGATGAAATGATACACGATTACATGTTCATTAGCTGAATAATATCTAACACACTCGTTTACGGTGGTTCTGTAACAGCATCTGCTTTGAGGAGATACTTACATGCATCTGGGTGTGATGTTGGAAATCTGCCTGTTGGCTATAACATCATCTGAGAAAGAAGAAAAAAATGCATTTAACATAAAAGAATAAAACATAAATTCCAACGTGATGAAATGAGACATGATTAAATTACATTTGTTCACACACTCATTCACAGTAATTCTGTAACAGCATCCATTTTGAGGTGATACTTACATACGTCTGGATTCAGCTGAAATCTGATTACATTATTGAGCCTTTTGGCAGTAACATCAGTTGCATTGATTCTAGGAGGAGCATCTCCCATTTCCATGTGTGTCCTTATGACTATCCTGAGAGAAAGAAAGAGCAAAAGAGCGAGAGAGAGAGAGAGAGAGAGAGAGAGAGAGAGAGAACAGACAGACGATGAGAACTTTTTTTTTTGCTAAGATAAAACACATATACTCAAAACACACACACACACACACACACACACACACACACACACCTTTCTACTGTAGTATTCCATGGTCCATCACCACCTTGATTAACTGTGGCCATTTGTGGGTTTATTACTGCAAAAATACAAAAACACGAGAAGTTTTCATTATAGTTACTGAAATCTAACACTAAACATCTATCTATCTAAATGAGAGAGAAATGTACCTTTCAATGAGCTGCAGGAATGAAGAAGAGAGAGAAAAGTAACTTTCAACGAGCCCCGAGCAAAATGAATGAACTTTTCGCCTTGTGATTATTAGCCGCTGGTTTGTTTACAACAGTTGCTATGTTACACAGAAAAAATCTCCAGAGTGACGAATTGCAGTGCTGTTGTTGACCACGCCCATTATTTATGTGACCAATCAACGAAGGGTTTCCTTATCGTGTTCATCAATCATCTGAGAGAAGGGGCGGGACTTATACGGAGAATGTAGCGTTATCACCAGGCCTGCACCGCAGCCTAGTGGTCACGTGGTGGTTATTGGCGCTTATTAAAGTCTTGATGAGGTTTATGGGTTTTTTTCCCCTCCGCGGGGAAAAAAAACCCTATAAACACCATATAACCCCATATTATTTTATTTAAGACGTAAACAAGAATAAGAGAAAATCAAAACTATTTTTATTTCTTCTCTTTTTTTGCTCTTGTAGTGAAGTAAAGTTTGTGTCATTGCTGCTACACTGTGCCATCTGAACAATCATGACTCAAATCTTACAATAAACTACAATAAACCTAGGGCTTTGTGTTCAGGGATTTAAACAAGGATTTGTGTGTGTGTGTGTGTGTGTGTGTGTGTGTGTGTGTGTGTGTGTGTGTGTGTGTGTGTGTGTGTGTGTGTGTGAGTGAGAGAGAGAGAGAGAGAGAGAGGGATCTCTTCTCTGAGTATGTATTAGTTTGTTCCCACTGGGGTTTGAACCAAGTACCTTCTGCATGTTAAGCAGATGTGATGACAGTCAACTACAGCATAAATGAGCAGAAATATCGATTCAGGCAAAATGTTTTCCAGCTTGCAACTATACAGTTTTGGGAAACTTGTTCCCAATATACCCTCAGCTTTCTTTTCTCGGTTGAGAGGATTACAAGTGTTTTTTTTAAAATACTGTAGTATATGATTTATTCATTAATATGAGGAAGATTAATCCTCATCATTGATCCTCATAGAGTGGCTAAGAGGAGCTACTCAAAAAATCAGTTTTCAGCTAACGACGCTGCTTCAGTGAAGAAAGGCCTGAGAGACATAGTGCAGTCATGAAAACCTGGAGCTTAAAACACTGAAAACAGTGGAGATGATTGTGACATTTGAGTCAGTGAGTTTTCTAAGTTTAATTAATATTGTTTCAGTTAGATTTTGAGAGATATGTTTCTATTTATGTAACCTTCTCAGCAGCAGGTTCCATAGTGTAGCAGTCATCACGTCTGCTTAACACGCAGAAGGTCCTGGGTTCGAGCCCCAGTGGAGCCATTCCCTTGAGCCTCTGATTCTAATTTTGGAATGCTTTTCGTCCATTGCAGTTACGGGGCCCATGCACGCGATAAACATCAGGTGAGGGTCCCTGCCCAAGATGGTTCCTCCATATAATGAAGGACACGGGTGAGATGCAACCTCCCTGAACTCATTAAAAACTGGATATGCTGAGAGAGCTTAATGTAGTCCCTAATGGGAAGAAAGCATGAATGACATTGTAAGGGTGGGACAGACAGGTTGACCTGTCAAGACAGATGTGGTGTCATAGGAGCTTCCATAGTTGGTCACGCCCAAAGCGATTCCCGTAGTGAAACAAAGAGCTAAGTTAGAAAAAGAAACTAATTTGAATGGCTAAAACTATTATGGGGCAAAACCTGGGGACATTTGAGTCAGTGAGTTTTCTAAGTTTAATTCACATTGTTCAGATGTTCCTATTTTTGCAGATTGGAATCAGCCTTCCGAGTAACAGGTTCCAAAGTGTAATGGTCATAACGTCTGTTTTACATGCAGGTCTTAGGTTCGACCACCAGTTCTTGAGCCTCTGATTTTCATTTCCTACTAGCAGGATTTACTTGTATTTTTATTTTTGTTAATGAAAAATCATGAAAATGTCTGTTCTGTTTATGCACACTGGACATCAACCTTGTCAGCAACAGGTTACATAATGTGGCAGTCATCACGTCTGTGAAGTGGATCTTAGAAAAAAATCCCCTGCACTCCCCCCACTTACCATCATTCAATTTAATTGAATTCAATTCAATTTAGTTCGATTCAATAAATTTTTATTTGTATTGCGCTTTTAACAGTGAACATTGTCTCAAAGCAGCTTTTTACAGATTATGTGGTGATAAAAATTTAATATGTTCTCAATAAGTATGTTTGTCCCTGATGAACAAGCCGGTGGCGACTGTGGTAAGGAAAAACTCCTTGAGATGGCAAAGCTAAAAACCTTGAGAGGAACCAGATGCAAGAGGGAACCCGTCCTCGTCTGGGTTGCACCGAATGTCTATTTATTCCAGATATAGAGCATAGTGGCCTCCAAATGAAGTGGACACTATCCAGAGGCAGGCCTGGACAAAGTGAAAAGATCCACGGAGGGAAGAGGGGCAGGAACAGTGGTCACTGGAACCTCAGTAGCATGTTTATCTCTACCAAGAGAGAGAGAGAGAGAGAGAGAGAGAGAGAGAGAGAGAGAGAGAGAGAGAGTGGGGTGACAGGAAGAAAAGGATATGGATTTTTATGTGTCCTTATTGTTGTATGAAAGTTAATGTCACTGTGCAGTTGGGACTCCGGCAAAACTCGCTATGGCAGCATAGCTAAAAGGGAGAACCAGAAGGCAACACAGACATGGGGGATCTCTGGTATAAAAGACGACCCACCACACCACCGCCAACAAATCTAAGTGAACGTGTGAAAGTGAGGGGAAAACAGCATACAAATATCCCAGTTCACCAAACACTCGATATCCATGATCCCTCCAGATCTGCTCCTTTACCTTAGAAAAATCTACTGATAAAAGGTTTGACTGAATAAATACGTTTTCAACCTCGACTTGAACACTGAGAAAGTGTCTGAGTCCCGAACACTGAACCACATCTGGCTGAAAAGAAAATATATATATATTTTTGACCACACAGTGTGTATCAGCTATAAAGCAGCAGCTTCGGATCAGTCGCGTTTCCACTGGGATTCAACTCTGAAATGTTATGTAGTATCTTAAATGTATAGTATCTTAAATGTGTAATATCAAAAGGCCTAAATTCATGTTATTCTGCAATGGTGACATTCCTGGAAAGGCCAAAGTTAATTACTGAACCGCCTGGACAGATGGTTCTCTGTAAACAAAAGTGTAGGAGTAGACTTTAAATGTTATCTTAAGACTGGTGAGAGATATGCGCTCTCACCAGTGTTGAGATAATGTTCTTAAAACAAATATGGAATGTGGTCCAGGATGTATATCTTCTTGGGAGGTGACCTCGGACCCGTTCGCCATATACTTCGAGGTACAGGAAAACGGGATGCGCTTTATGTATTATGATCTGGGAATGTGAGCCCTGGAAACGTCTGGACACTTCAGTCAGGGCAAAGGCAGGCTTCTCTTTACGTTCAACATTATTGCACAGTAAGCTCATATGCATCTCATTTACATTAAGAGGTGGACCCAGGAAACGGGCAAGCAATTAATGTGTGTGTAAGCATGGATCTGGAGTCAGACTTTGAATCAGAGCGTGCTGACTCCAGGCTTGACCGGAAGGCCTGTAAAGATGCTATATTTCTGTGTTGAATAAAATCATTATTTACACGAAATACTGTGTCTAAAGGAGAGTCCTTCCAGCCGACAACTACACCTCATCAAGACGACGAATATACAACATTTCCTGGCGTCACGAATCCTGGGCGTGCTGCGGCCTCCAGCTTCGACTGCTCCGACGACTGCTCCCGGATCTGTCCGGCCGGCTGAAACGGTGAGCGTTTGTGGTTCCGTTTGTCTGCTGTTGGGTCGCACCGTTAAAGGCCTGTGTGTGGGTTAGTGGGTTTTGTGTTGTGTTGTCGGTTTGGGCGGCTCTCTGTTCTAAATTGTTTATTGCGTTGCTGGCAACGCAAAGGGGGGATTACGGGAAGATTTAAAGAAAGCAAAACGTTTAAATATAAGAGTAAAGTTGAAGTAAAGAGAAGTTACATTAATGAGAGTTAAAAATTTGAAATAACAAGAGTAAAAGCTGAAGGGAATGAGCTAAAGTAAAAAGTAAAAGGTGAATGACTCTGAGAAAGAGTTAAATATGGTAAAAAAAAGTTGAAGTAATAAAGGTAAACAGGAATATAAAGGTTGAAATAAAAAGGGAAAAGTAAGAATAAGGTTTAAAGAGGAAGCCGCAAGATTTGGATGAAAGCCCTTTTCAGAAAGGCGATCTTAGATGGGCAGATAAAAAAAACCTGAAAGTTCACTAAGTGACTTTCAGGTCAGTTCTGGGAACTGGATGATGCAGAATTAAAATTCAATTGAAGTTCCCACTCAGACAGATTAGCTGACGAGCTATGTGATGACGCAACTGTCATTTAAATTTCTGCATATCAATAAGGTAGCAAAAATTAAATAAAGGAAGGAAAATAAAGAGAAAATAGAATAAAGGTGCGGCAAAATAGCATGCTATAAGTTTGTATGACTGAGTCGACTATAGTGTATGTGGAATTTGTGTGTGTGTGTTGAGGAAAACGTGTGTGCGCTTTGAGGAAAAAAAAAAAATAAGGGGGGCGTCTCTCCCTCTCTGTGCGCGCGGGACTAAGTGTGTGTCTGTGTTTGCGCGTGTGCGCTCAGCTGCGAGTGAAGTCCCTCTTTCTCCGCTGTGGGCGAAACCCCCCCCCTCTCCCTCTGCTTTTCTGTCTCTCTGCGTGTGAGGGTCTTCGCTCCGCTGCGGGCAGACGGGATCCCCTCCCTCTCTCTCTCTCTCTCTCTCTCTCTCTCTCTCTCTCTCTCTCTCACTCTCTGGAAAATTTGTGTGTGCGTGACTGATTTCAGTATGTGCTGAGATGTGTAATATAAATATATATACAGTGAGGAAAATAAGTATTTAAACACCCTGCTATTTTGCAAGTTCTCCCACTTAGAAATCATGGAGGGGTCTGAAATTGTCATCATAGGTGCATGTCCACTGTGAGAGACATAATCTAAAAAAAAAAATCCAGAAATCACAATATATGATTTTTAAACTATTTATTTGTATGATACAGCTGCAAATAAGTATTTGAACACCTGTCTATCAGCTAGAATTCTGACCCTTAAAGACCTGTTAGTCTGCCTTTAAAATGTCCACCTCCACTACATTTATTATCCTAAATTAGATGCACCTGTTTGAGGTCGTTAGCTGCATAAAGACACCTGTCCACCCCATACAATCAGTAAGAATCCAACTACTAACATGGCCAAGACCAAAGAGCTGTCCAAAGACACTAGAGACAAAATTGTACACCTCCACAAGGCTGGAAAGGGCTACGGGGAAATTGCCAAGCAGCTTGGTGAAAAAAGGTCCACTGTTCGAGCAATCATTAGAAAATGAAAGAAGCTAAACATGACTGTCAATCTTCCTCAGACTGGGGCTCCATGCAAGATCTCACCTCGTGGGGTCTCAATGATCCTAAGGAAGGTGAGAAATCAGCCCAGAACTACTCAGGAGGAGCTGGCCAATGACCTGAAAAGAGCTGGGACCACCGTTTCCAAGGTTACTGTTGGTAATACACTAAGACGTCATGGTTTGAAATCATGCATGGCACGGAAGGTTCCCCTGCTTAAACCAGCACATGTCCAGACACGTCTAAAGTTTGCCAATGACCATTTGGATGATCCAGAGGAGTCATGGGAGAAAGTCATGTGATCTGATAAGACCAAAATAGAACTTTTGGGTCATAATTCCACTAAACGTGTTTGGAGGAAGAAGAATGATGAGTACCATCCCAAGAACACCATCCCTACTGTGAAGCATGGGGGTGGTAGCATCATGCTTTGGGGGTGTTTTTATGCACATGGGACAGGGCAACTGCACTGTATTAAGGAGAGGATGACCGGGGCCATGTATTGCGAGATTTTGGGGAACAACCTCCTTCGCTCAGTTAGAGCATTGAAGATGGGTCGAGGCTGGGTCTTCCAACATGACAATGACCCAAAGCACACAGCCAGGATAACCAAGGAGTGGCTCTGTAAGAAGCATATCAAGGTTCTGGCATTGCCTAGCCAGTCTCCAGACCTGAACTCAGTAGAGAATCTTTGGAGGGAGCTCAAACTCCGTGTTTCTCAGCGACAGGCCAGAAACCTGACTGATCTAGAGAAGATCTGTGTGGAGGAGTGTGCCAAAATCCCTCCTGCAGTGTGTGCAAGCCTGGTGAAAAACTACAGGAAACGTTTGAGTCTGTAAATGCAAACAAAGGCTACTGTACCAAATATTAACATTGACTTTCTCAGGTGTTCAAATACTTATTTGCAGCTGTATCATAGAAATAAATAGTTTAAAAATCATACATTGTGATTTCTGGATTTTTTTTTTTAGATTATGTCTCTCACAGTGGACATGCACCTACGATGACAATTTCAGACCCCTCCATAATTTCTAAGTGGGAGAACTTGCAAAATAGCAGGGTGTTCAAATACTTATTTTCCTCACTGTATATATGGATAAATACATAGGAGAGTTAAGGTGGAAAACAAGGGTTAAACAAGGGTCTAGTAACTATAAGGATAATATTTGTCTTCTATTAAGAATAAAACAATAAGCCTCATTACATGAGAGGACTGAATCTGTTAAAACTTATGAGCTTCTTTCGGAAGACCTTTTTTCTGTTAAATAACAAAAGAAAAGATAAAAACAATGAGCCTTTTTGGGAAAATATTTTATGTATGGCCAAATAACCTTATGAGCCTCTAAAGAGGACCTAAATACGAAGTCAAAGCCCCTTAATACTGAATGAATAAAGATATCCCTACAGTGAGACAAAACACTCCCCTGCCCTGAATAAATAATATAATTCCCAAAAAAGGACATTTTCAAGTAGAGAAATTAATGAGGGTGTGTGTGTGTGTGCGTGTATGAGCAACTATGAAGTGATTATTGTATATGTATATGTATTGTTTGTGAGTAATACTGATTGATGAAAAGTTGGGGTGATTATTAAAGGAAAATAAATTAAAGTTTAAGCAATAATGATGTTTAGAGGTTAAAAGGAGATAAGCAATCTGTAGAGTATAAAATCCTGGCCGTTAATGGATGTTGTGTGTGTGTGTGTGTGTGTGTGTGTGTGTGGAGCATGTGGTACTAAGGGCCTGTCTGTTTTATCTGTGTGATTTGTGGTACGTGGAACTGCTGTCCAGAACGACACATGAATAGAGGCCCACGACCGGAGCAACATGATCAACGCATGGCTTCTATTTGATTGAGGCTAGTGCTGTTTTATCCACAAAATTTTAAGTACTTGGATGTGTATGAGAACATATGTGTGCGTATTCAAAAATATAAATTTTTACTGTGCCGTTTGATCTCTCAGCTTGAGAAGTATCGCAGTGAATTACATTTTGTGTGTGACCTTTGTGTTATGCAGTTTAAAGGATACTTGGCAACGGACTGACCAGTCGTGGTATTTAACTAGTTAATCATTTGATTTATACTCGGTCAAGGGTTGTTGTCGTAAGTTTTACAAGTTATCTGTGGGTTTTTTGTTGAAGTTAAATTTAAGTAATCTTTAATTTGGTAGTTGGTATCAATTTATGCGTACAAAAATACAGAAAGTTGTAATAATGTCGAAAATAATTACTCCTGTAGATGTGGTACAAAAGCATAATCCTTTAATTAAGGGCATTGTAAAGATGATGGAGAAATGGCATAAGCGATGGCCTGATATTGAACGACCATGGCCCCAAGAAGGGACCTTTAACCCCCGAAGTAATCCAGACAATGCATGTGCTTATATCAACGTATAAAGCGGAGCAGAAAAACAGTAAGAGAGGAAAAAAGCGTAATGATAAAAGACAGATAGAGCTGGGTATTCTCAAGTTATTTGAAAATGAGGGACAGAAGCGGTCAAAGGCTGTTAATGATGAGAAAAATAAGGGTGTGGAGACCATAGCAAAAAGTGTGAAAGAGACAGAAAAGTTGATGGCAGAGATTAATGCACCTTTCTCTCGTGGATTTAGTAAAGGATCCCCCACCATATGAGAAACAGATAAAGTTTGAGGACATTTATCCTCAGCTCCCAGTAATTAACCAGGAAGGTGGTTACTGTATCAGAGACGATAATGATCGGATAATAGAAACAGGGCAGGCAGATATGACTATAGAAATGTATCCAAGTACCAAAAGTAAGGGAAAAGCAACACGTTTGGGAAACAAGGGGAATCTGAGGGTTAGAAGGATAAAGGTTATAGATGATGGTGATCAGAGTGAAGGCGGAGCATTAGGTGGATATCATCCTGCTGTCAGGTGTATATTATCAAAGGCAGAAAAAACAAGGAGATAGGAGGAGGGATAGAGAGTTGGTAAGGAACGATAGCTCTACAGACAGTGAGGAAGGAGATAGTGATGAGGATCTGGAGAGTAAGAGTGGTTTGAGAGAATTTTATTAGAAGAAATTTAGCCCGGGAATAGAGGAGAGCCGAGATAGCGCCTCAACAGAGGTTGAAGAAAGCATGAGTCGACGGCTTTCGCATCTGTTCACCCCTAGGGAGTTGGAGAGGTCATATTCAAAGCAGAAAGGGTCACAGGAGAGAGAGTCTCGGAAAACAGAGAAGCATTATTCTTTACGCTCTAAAGGGAAGGATTGTGATGCAATGTGTCCAGTATTAATAAAAGGACAAAATCTAGAGTATAAGCCTTGGCAGAATACAGATATGTCTGACATACCCTAAATGTTGCCTACTCTACAGAGTGGAGCATACCCTTGGATTTCAAAGCTGGAAGAGATTATGGTGGGAACACAAATAGCCATAGGAGACATTAAGAGATTATTAGCCAGTCTTCTTGGGGTTCAAGGCATGGAGGAAGTCCTACAGAGAGCAGGACTTAATCGTTATGTGGGAACCACTGTTAATGATTCAGAGTTGTTTTCTGCAAACAGAGGTCGTGTGTGGAGAGCTTTGAAAGATATATTTTCAACGAATGTACACCCCGATAACATTTTTATTGAGCCGCTAGGTCAGGAAGAGAATCCGAGGGCCTATGTGTCAAGAGCTCATCAGGTGTGGAGAAGCATCACAGGAAATGATCCAGATTTGAACCAGATGGAGCAGTCTATTTTAAGAGCTAAAATAGAGAAGGGACTGCCCCAACCAGTAAGGAGTAAGTTGGCCGAAGTGGTCGGTCTTAGGAATGCTGTAAAGGGGACATATATAGATAACATAGCTCATCAGGTGGAATTATATCGTAAAAAAGAATTTGATCAGAAACAGCAGGATCTTAGACCCTTAGGAAGCTTAATCAGATACAGCTGGTGGATAGTAAAAAGAAAGAGAAAAAGCAGGCTGTGATTGTGCAGGCTCCGCCCCCGGTGGATCAGGCACAATCTCAGCCATATCAGCTTCAGTATCAATTACCGCAGCCACCATCAGCAGGTCCAGCGATTTCTTATCCACAGCCAGCTCCAGGTCAATTTCAGACCTGGAGAGGTCGAGGTCGTGGAACTTTTGGAAGAGGTAGAGGAGGAAGATTTAATTCAAACTTCCAACAGTCACAGGAAGCATGTTACAATTGTGGACAGATTGGTCATTTCGCCCGTGAGTGCAATAGACAAGGAGAAAATTCCAGAGGAAATTTCAGAGGAAATTTCAGGGGCCAGTTTAGGCCATCTGGACGACTGGTGAACCCGTTTAGGGGCCCAGAACCAGGTTTTTAGGGGTGCCCAGAGGATCCGAGCGGGGGATGTTAGCTGGTAGTATCAGGGCCGGAGATAGATCCAACAATAGTGGTGAAAGTAAACAATAAACCATTAGAAGTAATGGCAGATAGCGGAGCTGTTTTCACCTGTATTCGGCCTGAAGATGCTATACATCTCCCCATGTCTGGTCAATTGATTCGGACAATCGGGTTTGAGGGAATAAAACAGCTGATTCCTCTCACGTAACCAATCGAGCTCTGCTATAAAAATCTGAAAACTACAATACCTATGTTAGTGTCAGAACATACACCTATTGCACTTTTGGGAAGAGATGCTTTGTGTAGATTGAATTGTACTATAAAATGCACACCTGACAGCTGTCGGGTGGAAGTGCCAAATGACACTGCTTGCGAATTGTTGATGACTAAGGAAACTGAAGCTTCCTCTGTATTTTGGGTTGGAAGTCTTAGTGCTGAATTTTTGGAGCCTGCTAAGTTGTGGAAAAAATTTATTATTGCAAATATGCCCAATGTGCAAATTCCAGAGTATCCACTACATTGCACGCTTAAGTATATTAAGAATGTTGCTCAAACAAGTCCAGATGAATGGTTGAGGAGTCAGCCATACCAAGTTCAACTCAGTTCGAGTTGTATCATTTTAGGACCACAAGGAGCAGCTATGAAGGTACACATGGATGATTATTTGGAAAAGGAATTTGATATTAAGAACAGTGTTCCACATGTGACTTTGTTGGTAGCTGAGGAGTATGATCAGAAGCATGTAGGAGAGATGATGGCAGAAGCAGGGAAAGCCGTTTTTGTGCCGTTAACAGAGAATTTAACTATATGGAAGAGTGAAGATCAACGATTCATTAAGATCATGATCTCTGCTCAAGGTTTGGGACAGCCACAAACTGTGCGGCTGACACATGAGTCAATTTGTAATGTCAAAATAGACTCAGACTCCATGAGAGAGGAGATGTTGAAGCAAGTCCCAGAAAGTCTGTGGTTTCAACATAGCACGGATATAGGACTTGTGAAGTCAGCTCAACCAGTGAAAGTGGAACTTAGACCAGGAGTTAAACCTCCGTGAAGAAATCAATATCCACTGAAAGAAGAGGCAATAAGGGGGATTGGATCACAAATTGAGGGACTTTTAAAAGCTGATGTTTTGAAAATAACTCAAAATCCACAGAGTAATACACCGTTGCTACCTTTGTGGAAACCTGATAATTCTTATCGTCTGGTACATGATTTAAGAGCAGTAAATGACATAGCAGCGGATTTTCCGGCAGACGTACCGGATCCACATACTTTATTAGCTCAAATTCCGCCTGATGCAACACATTTTACAGTTTTAGATTTGTGTGGTGCATTTTTCAGTGTCCCACTCAGTGCTGAAAGTCAGGGATTGTTTGGGTTTACGTACAATGGACAGAGTTATGAATACAGAAGATTGCCACAAGGGTTTAAGCATAGTCCTCATATTTTCAACAAAGTATTGAAGGATGATTTGGCAGGGATAGATCAGGTATTGAAAAGTACTGTTGTTCAATACGTGGATGATATTATTATTTGTTCACCAGATAAGGAAACGTGTCACAAGGACTCAATTAAACTGCTACAGATACTGGCTGAAAAGGGACATAAGGCCTCTCAGAAAAAGCTACAGTATTGTCAAGAGAAGGTAGTTTATTTGGGTCAGACAATAATGCAGGGACATAAAAGCATCTCCGGCAACCAGGTAGAAGCTATTCGTAAGGCCCCAAAGCCTAGGACTGTCAGAGAGTTGATGACATTTCTTGGTATTGCTGGTTATTCCTCAGCATGGGTGGAGGATTATGCTAGGTTAACAGGGCCTTTGAGAGCTATGATTAAAGACACTGGCAATGCTCAGCTTCATTGTAATCTTACCTGGACGCAGGATGGCCTTTTGTCATTTGAAACGATTAAACAGAGACTGCAGGAGGCTCCAGCGTTAGCACTTCCTGACTACACAAATAATTTTTTGTTGTATGTATCTACTTCAACCGGAGGTAAATATGCATGTGCAGTTCTTTGTCAGCCAACAGGTATTGGGACAAGCCACAACCCATTTCTTATTATTCCACCGCCTATTCAGAAGTAGAGCTAGGGCTACCATTGTGTTATCGTACAATGGTAGGGTTTTTTTTGATGTTCGATAAAGCTTCATCTGTCACTATGGGTTACCCAGTAACAATCCTTACCCATCATAGCCTAAGAAATCTCTTGAACTATGGTAAATACACATTAACTATGCCTAGACTCAGAGAATACTATAGACTACTAGTGAGATGTGCTACAGTGAACCCAGCTGAAACTTTGCCAACTCTAGAAGATGGTGAACCCCATGACTGTGTACAAGAAGCAGAAAAATATTCAAGGCTTAGATCAGATCTGCAAGCCCTCCCGCTGCGTGAGTCAGATTTGGAGTACTGGACTGATGGGTCCTGCTATCGGGTGGGAGATAAATTGAGTGCTGGCTACGCAGTGGTAAGAGCACAAGGAGCAGGATTTGTAGTAGAAAAGGCTGAAGTTATACCACAGCCTGCATCTGTTCAGCTTGCTGAACTTGTGGGGCTAACTGAAGCATGTCTGCTAGCCGAAGGCAAGCGAGTGACAATATATACCGATTCTGCGTATGCGCATAATGTGTGCCACTTGTTTGGAGCTGTATGGAAGAACCGAGGGTTTAAGAAGACAGATGGTTCTCCAATACAATATCATGCTCAAATAATGAAGCTGTTACGTGCTATGATGAGACCTAAAGAAATAGCAATAGCTAAGTGTGCAGTACATAGGATGGATATGTCAAGGGTCACTCAAGGGAATAAGGCGGCTGATGAAGCTGCTAAGGCTGTCACAGGAGCGGAAAAATTGGGTAAAGTGTTTCTGGTTACTCATGGAGTGGATTTTAAAGATAAACTTACCATTAGAGATGTGATTTTAATGCAGGAAGCTGCTCCCGCCATGGATAAACAGTTGTGGCTAGATCGAGGTGCTACTCAGGATTCTGCTGGTCTCTGGAGAAATCATGAGGGACTGATAATAGCACCTCCAGATTTGTTGGGTCTGATGATTCAGGAAGCACATGGGTTAGCTCATGTGGCAAGGGGGGAAGTTAGAGGGAAAATCATAAAGAAATATGGTTTTTGGGCACCCTGTTTACTCGAACAAATCGATTATGTCATAGGTAGGTGTGTTATCTGCTTGAAAAATAACGTTTGAAGGTGTGTGCCAGTTCCTCCTGGGCACATTCCCACTCCGAGGGGTCCTATGCGTGAATTAGTTGTGGATTTTGTTGATATGATAAGACCAGTTGAAGGGAAAAGGTATATGTTGGTCGTCGTGGATAGGTTTTCTCGTTGGCCTGAGGCCTGTCCAACTAAGCGAAAGGATGCTCAGTCTGTTGCCAAGTTTTTGTGCAGAGAAGTTATAAGCAGGTGGGGACTTCCGGATCGAATATCCTCAGATAATGGTAAAGAATTTGTGGATAAAACAGTCAAATGACCCACCCACAAAGTCAAGAAATGTGTGAAAGAATGAATGGTGTTTTAAAGAATCGCATTGTTAAGATCTGTCAGCATACGGGTTTAAACTGGGTAGCAGCGCTTCTGTTGGCACTGATGGCGTGTCGATCAAGTGAGCTGGGTGATTTGCATATGACACCTCATGAGTTGCTAACGGGAAGACGGATGCCGACTCCTTGTTTGCGTACCAGTGGGAAAGGTCCAAGTCTAGCACTTTTGGAAGACGAAATGCGAACTTATGTAACATATATGGTCAGCTTACATAAAAAGATCCACATATATTTTTGACAGGCAGAGGAAAGACGAGGCGCAGCAGAAACTTGATGAGCAAAAGAGCACCACAGTGCAACCCGGAGACAAGGTGTTTGTGAAAGTGTTTAGAAGAAAGTGGTATAACGAACGTCGGGAAGGACCATTTGAAGTGGTCCGCAGTACTGAAACAGCGGTCCAGGTCAAAGGGTCTCCAACGTGGTATCATTTATCACATTGTGTTAAAGCACCGAAAGAGGAGATAACGTGTTCCCAGAGTCAAGATGTTGAAGGTTCAAGAGAGTTGGAAGAAGGTATGGGTGAGCATGCAGCAGGAGAAGAGATGCATGACAATACCCAGAGTCAAATCCCAGCAGGGGATGTTGTCCGTGATATGGGCAATGTTAATGATGCTGTGTACGCTTTTGATGATGCCAGAAATGACAGTACAGTTAACGGACAGGAAAGAACATTTGGGGACATTGATTTCCAGCAGGTTCCCGAATCAGCAGAGCCTGTGGCAGTGGAGAGAAAAGCGTCACAGGTTAAGAAGGACTGTGACTCAACTGCAGGAGAATCAAGGGAGACAGCTGAAAGAAGGAGTCCGAGACCGGCTCGGAGAAGGGTTAGACCAAAACGGTACGAGAACTAGAGCCCATGTGGCTATAGTTCCTCAGCAGATTGCTACAACACCCTCTCCTCCGAAGGTTGTTATCAGAGCTAAATTAGGGAAAGCGGTTGTTCTTCCTTGTCGATGTGGAAGATGGAATGTTGGTAGTACTGATCCTCCTAAGTGGAGGAATAATCGTGGTGAAGATGTGTTGTTGACAGGACCTGAATTTGAAAGTGTGCCTCGCGATCAAAGAAAGTATTTTTTTGTATAATGACATGAAGTTGGTGAGGATGCAGACGGATTGTTCACTAGTCTTGCATAATGCTACATGGGAAGATGCAGGTGAATATGTGTGCACTTATTTAGAACCAGCATTTAAATTTGTGCCAATTCTTAATTATTGGGAGGATGATTATGTAACGCGTAAAGTGACACTTGTGATAAAAGGTTTGGAACCTAGTGGGAGTGTCACAGATATTGCAAAGGTTCAAGATCAACCTAATGCAATAACTACTCCGAGAAAGAATAATTCTCAAATGGAGCTTGTTACAGTGGTGCTGGGTACAACTAAGAATGTTGATACATCAACCCAGACTACTACTTTATCACAGATAAAACTTGTCACTACAGCTCTGGATACAACTAAGAGTGTTAATACATCAACCCAGACTACTCCTACTTTATCTAGGATTGTAAAAGAGTATAATGATACAACAGTGCCAATACCTTTGATGCCTGTGAAGTTTGTAAACATAACACAGGCACCGGACATAGTGACCTTAGAGTCGACAGAAGTGTTAGATATGACTCAGGAACCTATGTTGAAAACCAAGCCTACAGTAAATGGTAGTGAAGAGACCTTTGAAGCCGGGCAACAGATGTGGGATGAGCATGTTGTAGCCTCAGCTGAGATAACTCAGGAAAATATATTAGATACAATAAATGAATATTTTAATTCTACTCAAATTCGTACTTTGCAAAAGAGAGACAGTGACTGGAAAGCATATGGTTTTGATTCATCTGTGTTACAGATTGCTGACCCCTGGGCAGGTAGGAACTTGTGGTTTCAGCAAATAACTCATTCTGTTAGATCAGTTAGAAATTTGAATTGTCCATGTGTGGTGAAAGTTTCATCTCCAGGCACATGGCCTTCGATCTTAGAAACAGTGCCAGAACCACTAACTCCTAAGTGTCAGTATTATGCATTATCGTGGCTATTGTTTTAGCAGCAGGCACCAACGGATAGATTAATGACTTGGTCACGCATTCTGTTTAAGCCTAAATTCGGGTGTGCATGGCTGGGAGGATTACCTTACATAAATTTACTAGGTCAACATGAGAATATATTAACAGCAGTCCCTGAGTCGATGGAAGTGACATCTGTGAAAGTTGATGTATGTTTCTGTTCAAATAAAACGTATACTAGTTCGGGGATGTTTATGGGAGTATCTGATTGTGACAGTTATCTGATGAATCTGGGCCAACACCGTAATAAGAATTTTAGTAAGTTGTATGAAGTGAAGTTTCATGCGCCACATCAGAAATATAGTAAAACTTTGATGGTAAAAAATCAAGATTTGCCTGGAAATGTGACAATAGGAAATTTTAAAGACATTTCGTGGGTTTCTGGTGATAAGGCATATATATTTCTGCCTTATGGATGGATAGGATGCTGTTACATGGCAAAACTGAAACTCCCATATGAGGTGTTTACAGTACAGAAGGGAGACGGTCCTGATACAAATCAGTCAAATGTTGTTTCTGCTAATAGGAGGAAAAGAGCATTGGCACGGTTCCATAATTTGGAGTCATACCATTGGAGAATAAGTCTAGGAGAAAAGTGGGGTATAGGACTGCTCCCATGGTATGGTGTGACATTTTCAGCTGATCATATCGATAATATCACTTATACATTACAGGGCTTCGCCAATGAGACGATAAGGGGATTTGATTTTCTGTCTAATACTCAAAGGAGTCATAAATTGACCTTGCTAAAGCATGACATGGCGTTAGATTATATATTGGCCAAGCAAGGTGGCCTATGTGTGGCTTTGAACTTAACTGGTGATGCCTGTTACACCTTGATCCCCGATTCTTCTGATAATATGACTAGTGTTATAAAGGCATTGCGAAACATACGAGATGCGTTCGGTCCATCAGAAGGAGCCGGATGGTCTGCTAATTCTTGGCTGCAAGACAAATTAGGTCCGGTAGGTGCAGTCCTGGTACAAATTTTTATGGCAGTTATCTTATCGTTGTGTGTGATGTTTTGCTTTCGCACGCTGTTGCTGACCTTTGCGAAAGCAATGATATTGCGATGGGTCGGAGTTGTAATGCCTACTCAGATGTCACTGCTGCGAACAGCAGATGTAGATGAAGTGGAATTAGACGGTGAACTGGTGGAGAAGTATCCGTTTTGATATTAGTTCTTATTGTGATTCTTCATGTAATTTGACTATAAGCTTACTTTTTAATAGTTTGCCCCCTATACTGTGTTCGGGTGAAAGGGGAGAATGGAATGTGATATGATTCATTTGTTGCCTGAGAAGACGATACTGGTTTTGTTTTTTTTTTGTTTTTTTCTTCTCTCCAAGGAAACAATATTGGGGGAGATTTGAAGGCTCGGAACGAGGAATGCTGTGATTCTACACATCAGCGACCCCATACTGAGAATCAACGCAGCCGCGGATGGACATTTTCCCCATACACATATATATATATATGTTTATTATAGGATTTTATGTGTTACAGTATATCCAGTAACATTAATAGAAAATGTTTATATACTAGTAGTAATCATAGTAAGTCATGATAGTTTTTAAGTTTCTTCTGATGCATAACAAATGCATATGTATTACTTCTTGATATTGATTGGGCTGGAGTACAATTTGTGGCCACCTGGGGCAGAAGGGCCATGAGAGCGGTTTTCCTGTCTTGATTGTTTGAAGGATATCTAAGGAGAAACGGCTGCCTGACAGGTTTTTTCTCTCTCACACTCCATAAATTCATTATATTGTTAAGGTTCTGTGACAGAATGTATTATTACTATTTTTGTAAACAATGATGAACATGTATGTTATATTCTTTTGTTTATCGTGGGATTATTGATCCCCCGAAGGGGGGAATATGTAGTATCTTAAATGTATAGTATCTTAAATGTGTAATATCAAAAGGCCTAAATTCATGTTATTCTGCAATGGTGACATTCCTGGAGAGGCCAAAGTTAATTAAAATTAAACCGCCTGGACAGATGGTTCTCTGTAAACAAAAGTGTAGAAATAGACTTTAAATGTTATCTTAAGACTGGTGAGAGATACGCGCTCTCACCAGTGTTGAGATAATGTTCTTGAAACAAATATGGAATGTGGTCCAGGATGTATATCTTCTTGGGAGGTGACCTCGGACCCGTTCGCCATATACTTCGAGGTACAGGAAAACGGGATGCGCTTTATGTTTTATGATCTGGGAATGTGAGCCCTGGAAACATCTGGACACTTCAGTCAGGGCAAAGGCAGGCTTCTCTTTACGTTCAACATTATTGCACAGTAAGCTCATATGCATCTCATTTACATTAAGAGGTGGACCCAGGAAACGGGCAAGCATTTAATGTGTGTGTAAGCATGGATCTGGAGTCAGACTTTGAATCAGAGCGTGCTGACTCCAGGCTTGACCGGAAGGCCTGTAAAGATGCTATATTTCTGTGTTGAATAAAATCATTATTTACACGAAATACTGTGTCTAAAGGAGAGTCCTTCCAGCCGACAACTACACCTCATCAAGACGACGAATATACAACAGTTACTTTACATTTTTATTATAAGAAATATTCTATATTATATATTTGATATTATTTGTTTAGAAGTTTTCTTTTTGGATTTTCCTCCTGTAGCTCAGAGAGACGCCGTGTTCGAGGTGGAAAATGAAGACCCTCTGCCAGGATGAAGTGAACTGTACGACCCCTGGAACAGTCAAGTTTCCTAGCTTTACTAGCTTTATGGATTTTATTTTCTTAAAATACATAGATTTTCATTTATTATAATTATACCGTAATTTCCGGACTATAAAGCGCACCCATATACAAGCTGCACCCACTGAATTTGACAAAGATTTTTATTTTTAGTATAAATAAGCCGCACATGTCTATAAGCAGCATGTCTACACTGAAACTAATGTACTTTACACAGGCTTTAACGAAAGACACTAAATGCAATATGTTGCGCTTCTTTTAGGAGCATAGCGGTATTTTGGGAATAGCATGTCACTGCATTCTCCTGGTATTCCGTTTTTTTTTTTACTAACCCATAACGCTGTTGCCAAGAAAAATTAAAACAGCACGAGTTTTGGAAACCTATCTGTGCTTATATGATTTCTGTTGCAACTGGAGTTAGTGAGCTCTCCCTTCACCCAGACTCAACGCGCTACAATGGCTTGTATCTAAACAGTAGCCGACCAAGTAAGTCATTGTTCACTGTCTTCCTCCTTCCTTTTACAACTACAGTGGTACCTTGACCTACGAGTGCATTAATGTACGAGTTTTCCAAGGTACGAGCGTCACTTGGTCGATTTTTTTGCTTTGTTACGCAAGCAAAAAATGTAGGCACAAGGTCGAGACGCCGCTGCTAGATGGCGAAGCGAAGCCAGAAAGCGAAGATTGTGATGAAAATTAAGATGAGCAAAGTAGAAAAAGTAAAAATTGTAAAGTTTAGGGATACGTAGTGTACAGGAGTGAAAAAACTAGTTTTCCCTCCACACACACACACACACACACACACACAACCACCGGCGTTTTCGTTAGCTCAAGTCGTGTCATCTCCAAGGAACATTCAATTCAATTCAATTCATTTTTATTTGTATAGCGCTTTTAACAATGAACATTGTCTCAAAGCAGCTTTACACAGATAATGCAGTGATTAAAAATGAATATGTTCTTTATGAGTAAGTTTGTCCCTGATGAGCAAGCCGGTGGCGACTGGCGACTGTGGCAAGGAAAAACTCCCCGAGATGGCATAAGGAAGAAACCTTAAGAGGAACCACACTCAAGAGGGAACCCATCCTCATCTGGGTTACACCGAATGTCCATTTGTGGCGGGTATACAATGTTGCGGGGTGCAGTGATGATGATCAAAAGCGAAGTGTATTTCTGAGTCAGTGTAGGAGACTGTTGACATCAACTACAGTCCAATCCAGGCAGGCCTGGATGAAGTGGGAAGATCCACGGGGGGGAGAGGGGCAGGAACAGTGGTCACTGGAGCCTCAGGAGCATGTTTAACTCGACCGAGAGAGAGAGAGAGAGAGAGAGAGAGAGAGAGAGAGAGAGAGAGAGAGAGAGAGAGAGAGAGAGAAGAGGGTGACAGGAAGAGAAGGATATGGATTATTAAGTGTACCTATTGTTGCATGAGAGTTAAAGTCACTGTGCAGTTTGGACTCCGGCAAGACTCGCTATAGCAGCATAACTAAAAGGGAGAACCAGAAGGCAACACAGACATGAGGGATCTCTGGGATAAGAGACGGCCCACCACACCACCATCAACAAACCTGAGTGAACACGTGAATGTGAGGGGACGACAGCGTACAAATATCCCAGTTCACCAAACACTCTATATCAATGTTCCCTCCAGATCTGAGCCTTTACCTGAGAAAAAATCTACTGATTAAAGGCTTGACTGAATAAATATGTTTTCAACCTCGACTTGAACACTGAGACTGTGTCTGAGTCCCGAACACTGATAGGAAGGCTGTTCCATAACTGCGGGGCTTTATAAGAGAAAGATCTGCCCCCTGCTGTAATCTTCATTATTGGAGGAACCAACAGATAGCCTGCACCTTTTGATCTAAGTAGGCGTGGAGGATCATACTGGTACAGAAGTTCACTCAGATACGGTGGTGCGAGACCATTAAGTGCTTTATATGTCAGTAGTAAAATTTTATAATCAATGCGAGATTTGATTGGGAGCCAGTGTAGACTGATTAATACAGGGGTGATGTGGTCATATTTCCTAGATCTAGTGAGGACTCTTGCTGCTGCATTCTGAACTAACTGAAGCTTATTTATGCACCTACTCGCACACCCAGACAGTAAAGCGTTACAGTAGTCTAATCTAGAGGTAACAAAAGCATGAACTAGTTTTTCTGCATCCTGTAACGACATCATATTTCTAATTTTAGCAATATTTCTAAGGTGAAAGAAGGCGATCCTGGTAATATTATTCACGTGAGCCTCAAAGGAAAGACTCGAGTCAATAATCACACCAAGGTCTTTGACAGCCGTACACGCTGAAACAGAAACACCATCCAGAGATGTTAGGTAATCGGAAAGTTTGCTTCTAGCTGCATGTGGTCCTAGTAAAAGTACTTCCATCTTATCTGAGTTTAGCAGAAGAAAGTTATCGAGCATCCACTGTCTAATGTCCTTTACACATTTTTTAACATTGTTAAGCTGATCTCTCTCATCTGGCTTTGCTGAAATATACAGCTGTGTATCATCAGCATAGCAATGGAATCTAATACCATGTTTATGAATAATTTCTCCAAGAGGCAGCATATATAAAGAGAAAAGCAGAGGGCCTAAGACAGATCCTTGAGGAACACCAAACTTTACATCAGAGAGTGTGGAGAACTCACCATTAACATCAACAAACTGATAGCGATCAGTCAAATAAGACCTGAGCCAAGAGAGAGCCGTTCCCTTTATTCCAACAACGTTCTCAAGTCTAGCAAGTAGTATAGTGTGATCAATGGTGTCAAAAGCTGCACTAAGGTCGAGCAAAACAAGTAAGGAGACAAAACCCTGATCAGAGGCCAATAACAGGTCATTTACCACCTTAACTAGCGCCGTCTCTGTGCTATGATGAGGCCGAAATCCTGACTGATACATTTCAAAAATATTATTCATAAGTAGGTGTGAGCATAACTGCTGTGCTACAACCTTTTCCAAAATTTTGGCTATGAAGGGGAGATTTGATATTGGTCTGTAGTTGGACAGCTGACATGGGTCAAGGTCAGGTTTCTTAATTAGGGGGTGGATAACTGCCAGTTTGAAGGATTTTGGTACAAAACCAGTGCTAATGGAAGAGTTTATTATTTTTAAAACAGGTTCAATTACCTCTGGAATGATCTGTTTAAAGAAACTTGTAGGCAAGGGATCGAGAATGCAGGTTGATGATTTTGATGAGGAAATTAATGAAATTAAGTCATTCTCGTGAATAGGAGTAAAACTTTGTAATTGATTGTCTGTTATAATTACACTGCTGTCTACAGGGTTACTTGTACAATAATTTGGCTTTATATTAACCGTCTGGATTTTTTGCCTGATGTTTTCAATTTTATTATTAAAAAAGTTCATGAAATCATTAGTACCTAATGATGGTGTGCATGTGAGTGCAGTGCTTTTATTCCCTGTTAATTTTGCTACCGTGCTGAATAAAAATCTAGGATTATGCTTATTATGCTTGTTATTTTCTATGAGGGTGGAGAAATATGCTGATCTAGCAGCACTAAGAGATTTTCTATAAATTAGGAGGCTCCCCTTCCATGCTATTTGAAATACTGTTAATTTTGTTTGACGCCATTTACGTTCTAATTTTCGAGTGGTCTGTTTTAAGGTGCGTGTATGATCATTATACCACTGTGCTAATTTTTTCTTCCTGATCATTTTGGTCTTAAGGGGAGCTACATCATCTAGGGTATAACGTAATGTTGATTCTAGGTGTTTAGTGGCCCAGTCGAGCTCTGCAGGGTCAGACGGAGATCTATCTAATATCGTAATTTCTGGAAGATTGTTAATAAAACGCGCTGTTGTAGCTGACGTGAAAGTACGCTTAACACGATAACGTGGTGAAGTAGTAATGCAATGACTGAGGCAAATTTTAAAAGAGATGAGATAATGGTCTGAAATAGCTTCAGACTGTGGAATTATGACTACGTTTTTTATTTTTAATCCAAATGTTAACAACAAATCGAGAGTGTGTCCACCACTATGAGTGGGTCCTATAACATTCTGATTAATTCCAACTGAATCTAGAATGGACACAACAGCTGCTCTTAAGGAGTCTTCCTGATGATCAAAATGAATGTTAAAATCACCAACAATTAATGCTTTGTCTAGAGAAGTAACTAAATTTGTGATGAAATCTGCAAATTCTATGAGAAAATCAGAGTAGGGCCCTGGGGGTCTATAAATAATAATGAGTGGAATTGTCTGACTGGACCTGCTTTCAGACACTGAATATTTTATGCTGGTGTAAAGAACTTCAAATGTTTTACATTTGTGTTTAGTCTTTTGTGTGACGCTTAGATTATTATTATAAATAGCTGCGACTCCGCCTCCTCTGCCATTTAGACGGGGTTGGTGTATGTAACTATACCCAGGAGGACTCGCTTCATTTAATGCTAAATATTCATTTGGTTTAATCCATGTTTCTGTCAAACACATTATTTTAAACTCCTGGTCGGTAATAATTTCGTTTACATTAAGCGCTTTAGACGTGAGAGATCTAATATTCAGCAATCCTATCTTTAGATCAGAGGTGCTGGCTGTGCGTTCAGTCCTATTTAATTTTATGTTAATCAGGTTACTAAAACAGACTTTCTGAGAATTCCTATATGTTGGTTTCGCTCGGGGGACAGACACAGTCTCAATTTGGTGGATCCTGAGTAACGACTCTGTGCAGCTAGCAGACGGTCGGTTTAGCCTGTCTGTCTGCTCCCTGGCCTTGGCTCTAGACAGTCACTTGTTAACTAGTGCTGTTCTGAGACTATGACCTATACTACAAGAAATGAGAGCAGCACCTTCCCGAGTGGGATGGACACCGTCCCGCCCTAACAGGCCAGCCTTGCCCTCAAAAATGCTCCAATTATTAATGAAGCCCACATTATTTTTGGAGCACCACTCGGACATCCAGCAGTTCAGCGACCATAACCTGCTGTAGGATACATCGCCACGTCGTATTGGGATGGGGCCAGAGCATATTACAGCATCGGACATTGCCTTCGCTAATTTACACACCTCTATAATATTACTCTTAGTAACCTCTGACTGTCGAAGGCGTATATCATTAGCTCCTGTGTGAAAAACTATCTTAGAGAACCTATGCTTTCCTAAGAATCTAAGCTGACCTGCTATGTCCGGCGCCCTGGCTCCCGGTATACACATGACCTGTGCTGCTGGTGCCCCTAAAGGTCTAGCTAATTTCACGTGCCTCAGAATGGAGTCTCCTAAAACCAGAGCTCTTTCAGGTTTCTCAGCGGGTGCTTCACTGAGGAGAGCAAACCTGTTGGACACGTGAAGCGGAGAGGAATGGTGCTCCCGTGGGCGAGCCTTAGCGTTAGCTTTGGCTTTGCGAATATGCTGCCGAGTCATACACTGAACATACACTGAATAAAACCTTATTATATCTTTACATACTCTTTCTATTATGTTTTTACACAAGATTTGTTATTTGGAAATGTATTTTCCAATTTAATAACATGAAACATAAAAACGGGGTGTCATTGTGAGGGTTGGAACGGATTAATGCCATTTTAAGTATTTTCAATATGGAAAACTGATTTGATGTGCGACAAATTAAACTCGTAGGTCAAGGTACCACTGTAGTTCTCTGGGGAGTTTATCTTTTGTCATCGTCGTGCGCCACCGGTGTAAGTTTTTTCTCCCGAAGCCGTGCAGCTCAGAACACAGGTGAAGTGTGTTTTTTCGTTTACGTTCGGAAATTTCATTGGTCTAATGTTATGTCACTCAGTTTGTTAGCTTGAAGTTTGTGAAACCGGGAAAAATCCATTAATTAGCCGCTTCGTTGTTTAAACCGTGGGGTTCAAAACGTGGGGAAAAAGTAGCGGCTTATAGTCTGAAAAATACGGTAATTATTATTAACCATCGGGTACCGGAGTGAAGAGGGGGAAAAGCGATGTTCCTCATTTTGTGTTTACTCCTGATCATTAGCATAAAGATCACAGACTTGCAGGAAAAAAAGTGGATTAATATAAATAAAGAATGGTAATAAAGAGTGATAATATTTCCATAAATGTTGCAGTGAGCAGAAATGGACCTTTCTGCTAATGGTGTAAGAGACATCAACATTAGCCTCATGCTAGCCGGGTTTGCTAGTGCTGCTTTTGTGTTTGTTAGTTTATTAGAAACTTTTCCTCTTTGACTAAAAGTTGAATAAATAAATAAAATAAAGCTTACTTATAGTTCACTAAAAATCGAATATTTAGATTGAGGAAGAAAACTATCAAAGCTAAGAATATTTAACTGGCTAGTTAGCCTAGCTAATGTTGCTAAATAATTGTATTTCGCTTTTCATGTCCTTTTCTGTATTTTTATTTACATTTATACAGTGAATGGACACTTTAGGAAATAATAAAGATGTAAAAACAGGTATAAATGTGGTAGTGAAATGTGTTCTAGTGTATGACTGAGTTGTTCCTCTGTGTGCTTCAGTAACTGCTGTTAAACTGATAGGAAAGAAAAACCCCAGGCCCCCTCACCTGACCTACATCACTACCTGACTTTACTAACACTCTTGTTCTGATGATGAAATGTCTAGTGGAACATCTTCCCAGAAGAGTGGAGGAAAATATCAGAGCAAATTGGGACTAAATGTGGAATGCAATGCTTAAAAAGCACATACCGTACTTATGACCAGGTATCCGCAAACTTTTGGTAAAAAATAATGTATATATACCATGTACAGATAGATAGATAGATAGATAGATAGATAGATAGATAGATAGATAGATAGATAGATAGATAGATAGATAGATAGATAGAGTGGAACCCGGTTATGTCGAGGGCCTAGGGGACGCCAAAAAGCGTTGAGATGACCGATGATCAAGATAAACGAAAACCAATATGGTGGCAATATATTAACCTGCTTGAAATTTCTTTATGTAAATGATGTGCGTTATTAAATGAGAATGTACATGCAGGTGTTTTTTGTTTTTTTTACACAACAGCGTTGCTGCGATTTTTTTGATGACGGCATGCTATAAAAATGTACATACGTTTGTTAACTGTGGGGAAACCACCTGCCACGCCCCCTTCAGCGGCTGTCAAACCTCCGCTTTCTCTGAAGCTCCAGGTTTCAATTGCGCACATTTAGCACTCATCACCAGCTCCTATTTAAACCCCTCACTTCCACACTCTCACCGTCCGTTATTGTTGGTATATGTTGGTTCACGGCAGTCGTTGTTATCGTTCATGCGTATCCCGGATTCCCCCGATCCTGCCGTTGTTAATTCTATGCTTTTGCTGCTCGTCCCACGTTCTCCCGTGTGCTGTTCAGCGCCGCGCTTCTATCAAGCGCACCCGTGGATTATATATATAGACTGCCTCTTTTCAGTTTGGGACTTAGCGGACCGCGCTCCCAGAGCGCACCACCGCAATATTCACTTTCAAGGCGAGTGTTTGGCTTTGCCCTGTGTTGCAATAAACTGTTTTGCTTTCACTTTGGCTTTCGCCTCCCGTTCATCGCATAACATTTAACAACAAAAGGCATATGTGCACCAACTAACAGCAGAGATTTACCAGTATACAATACAAACCACCGTCGATTCTCTTAAACCTTTATTATATTCTTCAACATTGCAAACACAAAGATTGCTCACAAAATCACAAAAAATGCGATCACCGTTTTAAAAATGGCAAAAATAATGTGCCGTTTACAATAATTTTTATTTTGAAAACCAAATATATATATATATATATATATATATATATATATATATATATATATATATATATATATATATATATATATATATATATATATATTAATACAAAACAAATTAAACATGTTGTTACGTAATGAATGTGTCCAGGCTACACATCCACATATAGAACACAAGCAGAGAAAAGATGATGATTA
Organism: Silurus aristotelis; assembly: GCF_946808225.1. Lineage (NCBI taxonomy): Eukaryota > Metazoa > Chordata > Actinopteri > Siluriformes > Siluridae > Silurus > Silurus aristotelis. The sequence continues at coordinate 28,104,752 of NC_139576.1, read as the reverse complement.
TCATGAATGTGTCTGTTCTCAGTCATGTTTACATCACTGACTCCCTCTGTCTCATCCATGTTAACCCCAAACTTCTTACTGCCTTCTGCCTGCTGATTCTTATCCTCGTAAAGAGTGAGAGTCAGGAATTTATACACCAGCGGATTGAAAAAGACGCATAGTAAATGGAAATCGGTTGTTCGGCTTAAATCAGCGCGCAGTGAAAATAAAAAATATATTTCACCAAATCAATAGATTAAAACTAAAGTAACGAGCCGGTTTTGAAAATGTAAGAAGTAAAACGTACAGATATTTGTGTAAAAATGTAATGAGTAAAAGTAAAAAGTTGTCTGAAAAATAAATAGTGGAGTAAAGTACTGATACCAAAAAAATCTACTTAAGTACAGTAACGAAGTATTTGTACTTCACTACTTCCCACCTCTGCACATAGCAGTGTAGGGAACAGTCTACAGGCAGCAGCAGGACGTGATGACTGGCTTCTTTGTGAGTTCAACAATATGTAGAAATTGTAAACATTGTCCTGACGTAGTCTATAATATGACAGGTGACAGAGGCTTCACCCCTCAAACGCTCCTCACCGCTCCTCACCTCCTGAAATGCAGATGTGGAGCTCTGGATGTATCAGGTGGAAGACTTTCAATACCACCCGGAAAAAGTGTGCAAGATTATCAGGGTGTGTGCTGTTTTGCACAATGTGGCACTGGGGACCAGTTTCCCTCCCCCTCCTGACCTCCCTCCCTCTCAGCATTATGACCCTGAGCCACAGCCCCCTGCCCCACAAGAGGTGGAAGAATCTATGAGGAGGTCATACAGCATTTGTAAGGAAGACAAAATTCATAGTTCAACTACATCTTTTAATAATTATGCAATTTCTTGCATCACTTCGCTCATCTGCAAAAGCTCATCTGAAATGATGTTAATAGCGTTTATTGTGTCTCGCTGTAGTAAAAGATTAAAATCAGTATATTTTACAAGACAGAAATAAAAAATTATCAAAAGACGAGACGATCTACAAGATACAATAGCTTTACACTCAGCTTTATACTATTGACTATGAGTGTAAAACTATCATAAATAGCCATAAGAGAAACAGAAAGAGGAAAAAGGCATGTTCAGACTCTCTGTTTCTCTTGTCTTCTTCTTCTATTTCTCGTTTTCTTTTGAATGTTTTCTTGTCTTAGCTGAGCAACACTTTCCTCCCATCGCTCTCGGACTCTCATATATCGATCCGTTTTATTCTCTGAAGTCTTCTTTTCTTCCTCACAGAGATTCTGGGTATCCCGGCGACCCCTGTTGGTCTGAAGCTGTAAGTTGTTCCTCTCCTCTATGTCAAGTTTAGCTTTCTCTCTTTCGTCCTGTTTTTCTTTAAAATCCAACGCGGGCTCAAACTGAGCAACACTTTCCTCCAGTCGCTCTCTGTCTCTCATCAAGTGATCTCTCTCATGCTCTGCACTATTTATTACGTTCTCACAGTGATTCTGGGTATCCTGGAGCTCCATGGTGGTCTGTTTCAAAGTGACCTTGAGCTGAGCAACATGTTCCTTCAGTTGTTTTTGTTCTCTCGTCCAGCTCTCTCTCTCACATTCTACAGTTTTTTCCAGTTCCTCATGGATTTTCAGGGAAGACTGGAGCTCCCTGGTGGTCTGTTCCAAAGTGACCTCGAGCTGAGCAACATGTTCCTCCATTTTCTTTTGTTCTTTTGCCCAGCTCTCTCTCTCACATTTTTCAGTTTTCTCCAGTTCCTCATGGATTTTCAGGGAAGACTGGAGCTTCATGGTGGTCTGCTCCAAAATAAACTCAAGCTGAGCATCATGTTCCTCCAGTTGTTTTTGTTCTCTTGTCCAGCTCTCTCTCTCACATTCTACAGTTTTCTCCAGTTCCTCATGGATTTTCAGGGAAGACTGGAGCTCCATGATGGTCTGTTCCAAAGTGACCTCTAGCTGAGCAACATGTTCCTCCATTTTCTTTTGTTCTTTTGCCCATCTCTCTCTCTCACATTTTTCATTTTTCTCCAGTTCCTCATGGATTTTCAGGGAAGACTGGAGCTTCATGGTGGTCTGATCCAAAATAAACTCAAGCCGAGCAAAATGTTCCTTCACTTTCTTTTGTTCTCTCATCCAGCTCTCTCTCTCACATTCTACAGTTTTTTCCAGTTTCTCATGGATTTCCAGGGAAGACTGGAGCTCCATGGTGGTCTGTTCCAAAGTGACCTCGATCTGAGCAACATGTTCCTCCATTTTCTTTTGTTCTTTTGCCCATCTCTCTCTCTCACATTTTTCATTTTTCTCCAGTTTCTCATGGATTTTCAGGGAAGACTGGAGCTTCATGGTGGTCTGATCCAAAATAAACACAAGCCGAGCAACATGTTCCTCCACTTTCTTTTGTTCTCTCATCCAGCTCTCTCTCTCACATTCTACAGTTTTTTCCAGTTCCTCATGGATTTCCAGGGAAGACTGGAGCTCCATAGTGGTCTGTTCCAAAGTGACCTCGATCTGAGCAACATGTTCCTTCAGTTGTTTTTGTTCTCTCGTCCAGCTCTCTCTCTCACATTCTACAGTTTTCTCCAGTTCCTCATTGATTTTCAGGGAAGACTGGAGCTCCATGGTGGTATGTTCCAAAGTGACCTCGATCTGAGCAACATGTTCCTTCAGTTGTTTTTGTTCTCTCGTCCAGCTCTCTCTCTCACATTCTACAGTTTTCTCCAGTTCCTCATTGATTTTCAGGGAAGACTGGAGCTCCATGGTGGTCTGTTCCAAAGTGACCTCGAGCTGAGCAACATGTTCCTTCAGTTGTTTTTGTTCTTTCGTCCAGCTCTCTCTCTCACATTCTACAGTTTTCTCCAGTTCCTCATGGATTTTCAGGGAAGACTGGAGCTCCATGGTGGTCTGTTCCAAAGTGACCTCGAGCTGAGCAACATGTTCCTTCAGTTGTTTTTGTTCTCTCGTCCAGCTCTCTCTCTCACATTCTACAGTTTTCTCCAGTTCCTCATGGATTTTCAGGGAAGACTGGAGCTCCATGGTGGTCTGTTCCAAAGTGACCTCGAGCTGAGCAACATGTTCCTTCAGTTGTTTTTGTTCTCTCGTCCAGCTCTCTCTCTTACATTCTACAGTTTTCTCCAGTTCCTCATGGATTTTCAGGGAAGACTGGAGCTTCATGGTGGTCTGTTCCAAAGTGACCTCGAGCTGAGCAACATGTTCCTTCAGTTGTTTTTGTTCTCTCGTCCAGCTCTCTCTCTCACATTCTACAGTTTTCTCCAGTTCCTCATGGATTTCCAAGGAAGACTGGAGCTTCATGGTGGTCTGATCCAAAATAAACTCAAGCTGAGCAACATGTTCCTCCAGTTGTTTTTGTTCTCTCGCCCAGCTCTGGCTTTTCTCAGTGATGTCCTGTTCCCGCTGCTTTTGCTCAATAGCCAAAGTAGCCTCCAGCTTTTGCACCATTTGTAGCAGAATGGCTTTCTCTTCTCTCTCTTCTGTTATCTTCTCTATCATCAGTTTAGAAAATGCATCCAAGTCTTTTACTACTTTCTCCATGTGTTCCAGCTTCTCCTTCTTTTCAGCAATCTGCTTTGTTTTCTTCATTCTTCTGCTTTGAAAAATCTCTCTAAACCTTCTGAAGAGCCCCATGTTTACGTATCTTTAATCACACGCACAAACCTTGGAAATGAGAGAAACAGAGACGCGTTCTGACTTACATAGATGTTGCCCTACTGTGACGTCACACCGAGATGCTCCGCCCTCCGGCCTCTCTCTCTCTCTCTCTCTCTCTCTCTCTCTCTCTCTCTCTCTCTCTCTCTCTCTCTCTCTCTCTCTCTCTTTTACACGCGCACACTCACTATGCGCATGCGCACATTACGGAGGGAACGAGCAGATAAAATATCATGTCTTCACAACTTTTTTTTCTGTTGTTCCTGAGAGAAGAGCGATATTACAGTCATAAATTAGATAAAAACGGCTGTAAACTGTGTATAAAGCGAGTGAAGGTCAGCGGGACTCCATGCTCTCTGAGGACGAACTGGGGCTAGCTTAGCATGCTAACTGCAGTAGATATCTGTTACATAATACATCGATGTTTTTAAAGTCCAAACTGTCATTGTTTCACATTCTGTTGATAATTGTATTTAATTGATGAGTGTTTAAACTACACTTGTTACATAGAGCTCCATAGAGAAAGCAGTTAGTACGCGGTATTTGACAGTAAACTGTCTGAATTGAGAACCGGAAGTTGACCGGAGTCACTCCATGAATGTTGCAGAATCATAAATGACCAGTAGGGGGCAGTGTGATGTGTATTAGAGCTCACTGTCACAGCATGCAATTAGAAGTAGTGGAGCTTTAATGAGCTCATTAATAGCGAGAACAATACACACAGCAGTTTGGCTTTTACTGTATATTAGAGATTAGGAATTAAACAGATACTAAAATTAAATACAAACAAAAAGTCTGAATTTACCGAAACAAAACTTATAACACCAAATACATCAAAGCGAAGAAAAAAAAGAGGCATTTAAATACAGTGCAGTATTACAGCCTGATTATTTTCATTTATTTCTAATGAATTTTATAAAAGTAGAGACCAGATCTCAGGTATCTTTGGTGAGAGATTACACTAGACTGATGGTAGATGGTGACTGTATTAAGTTTTACATTTTATTTCAAGTAGAAGGAAATTAATCCAAATTAAACTGAGCATTTAGTTCCATATTATACCAGTATTTAATTCAGGTAGCAGAAATTGTTAATGGAGAGTCTCATATCCAACAGAACTTCTCCAACTCAGTTTAATAGAATGTTTACCTCACAATATTTAATAAGGTAATTGTACTTGCAGATGGTCCCTGGTGGTCTAGTGGTTAGGATGTGGCGCTCTCACCGCTGCGGCCCGGGTTCGATCCCAGGTCAGGGAACCATCCCCAGCCACTCTTAGTGCCGGCCCCAAGCCCGGATAAATGGGGAGGGTTGCATTAGGAAGGGCAGACGCTGAAAGAAAGCATTTTACTTGCAGATATGTGAAAAGAAAATAACAATACCTTGCAAATGTTGAAGATCTGTGAGGAGTCCTCCTTTAAGTAAAGTGAAAGGCCTGCCAGGGCTCCTGTTCTGGATACATTGGTGTCATTCTTGTCCTTTTGCAGAAACACAAATACATTGCACAAAGATCTCATGGTTGAGTGTTCACATTTACTATTATGTAATGCAATACACTTAAAATATCTTCTTTACATGTTGTTCATATGCCATCAAACAGTCTTCCATCTTCTTACCGAAATATCCTATTTTCCTCTTTTTGTACAGTTTCAGAAATTGAGATGTATATTTGTCAAGAGCAGCATAGAAAGAAAATGGCAGATTTTGATTTTTATCCTGTGAAATTCACTGTAAAGTTGCATTGGGAACAAAAGGACGGACAAACAAACAATCCATATTAAACTAAGACTTTTTCTTTTACTTAGTTGAGCTTCACAAAAGTGTGCAGGCCATCTATCTTTTAGTTCAGCAATTAAATAAGCTGAATTCACAATGTCTTTATGCCTGAGAGAAAGGTGTGCTGCATATGCTGATTAATGAGTCAAGTCTCCTCCTTCTATAGCCTTCTTGAACTGGTCCACCATCTCAAGCCTCTTGGTTTCCAAAATGTCCTTAGCCTGTCCACAGGGATAATTGGGAAGGAAATTGATTTATCCTCTTCTGGGTCATTTGATGTTGGCCCTGGATGCTAAACCTTCTGGATTTTTCCTGCTTCACTTTCCTACTTTCACAGCCACATCCTTTATGTCAGCCCTGGTCAGTTCAGTCCTGTAGTTGCCCATTTTGAAGCCTAGGCTGTTCTTCCAACCCTCATAACTTGTTGTGGAACCTTTTTCTTTTAGACAGTGGTGCTTGAATACTAGAGTTTCTGCAGCCTTGCCAATCTGTTTGGAACTAGGATAGGCTTTATGCTTATACATTTCAACAGCTATCACATCTAGTATGTTGTGTTTTTGATCCATTTTTCAGCTTTAGAGTTTTCCCTCTGTCAAAAATGCAGCGTTGCCTTCTCTTAGAGTGTACTCCACCTCATATGAGAATGGGGGAACAACAAAGACCTCTGGACAATTGGCTAAGGTGCTCTGGTGAATCTACTAATCTATCAGACAGTAGCATTGTGTCGTCTAAACTGGAAGAACTCAGATCTGTTTCAACCAGTTTAACTACTCTAACAGTCGCTCGGGAGGCAAGGTCGGTGTGTTTGGGATCATTGTCATGCTGAAAGACCCAGCCACGTTTCATCTTCAATGCCCTTGCTGATGGAAGGAGGTTTTCGGATCAGTCGTCCTGGTCGCTTTGCAGAAAAACATTCCCAAATCATGATGTTTCCACCCCCATGCTTTACAGTAGGTATGGTGTTCTTTGGATGCAACTCAGCATTTTTTCTCCTCCAAACACGACAAGTTAAGTTTTAAATATATATATATTTATATATACATTTAAAGGGCTGTCAATTTGTAAAAAAAAATGTTTTATCATAATTAATTGTGTAATTGTCATGAGTTAACTCGTTATTAATCTCAAATTAATCACACATTGTTATCTGTTTCAAATGAACCTTAAATTAATACTTATCAATTTTTGAATAACTAATTAGCATGGGCATAGACAAATATAGATGCTTTATGCAAAAATATGTTTATTTAATAGTGAAACCAAACTCAACATAGAGCACAAAGACAACATATTTTTGTAAATGTTTTAAAGTAATGCTACTGCTTAGTAAACATATAGTATACTACTATTGTCAGGGAGACTCCTGCCCCACCCGCACGGAGCTCCTCACCTTCATACTAACCATCCACACCTGACACTCATTCCAGGCAGCTATATAAACCCCTCACTCACTCTCACTCACCGTCCGTTAATAATAAACGTATGCTTCGCCTCCGTTTGGACTCTACCAATTCTTCATTATGCTTACCCCATAGCGCACCTCGGATTACCCCTCGATCCTTCTCCTTCTTCCCTGGACCTTGTGGACCTCACTCCTCCTGAGCGTACCACGGATATTACCTTCTCTGACCTTTTCTGCCAGTTGTGTATGTTTGTTGCTCTGCCTCTACTCTATTAAAACCAACGCGAACTGTATTCCGGCTTCCGCTTCTGTTATTTCACATGACAACTATAGTAAACAGTATGTTCACGCAAATGCTGCCTGTACGAGGGAAACACGCCGAATAAGGACAAATAGGACCTTAGCTCCTATTGTTTTATGCAGTGAAAAGGAAAGTTGAGTAGTTGAGCATGAGTCGTCTGTGCGTTGATGATGATGCTTGATGTTCACAATGCAAGTTATCGCTCGTACTGCAAGTTACATTTTAATAAAACATTTTGCTTCTCCTGCAAAGCATTCAAAAAGCATGTTTCTGACAATACAAGGATCCATTGAACGTAAATTATCGGGACACCAAACAGAACCTTTGCTGTTTTGGATGGTTTTGATTGGCGCATTAGTAAAACAAATGTTTAGTGATAAAACAGGTTATTTGTATTTTTATTTCTGAGTAAAAGAAAAGACGTCATGAATAAATGTATGTTGCGTTAAAGGTTTTTTTGTTCGCCTATTTTTATTAATTTTCATTTATTTACATATTTAATTGTGCATTAATAAAATTAGTGCTGTTAAAATTAATTTGGGTAAACGTGTTATTAACGCGTCAATTTCGACAGTTTTATAGTATCAATCAATAACACTGTGCAGATCTATTATGTATTTTATTTTTGTACAAAAATATACAATTCCATAAATGTAATTTATTAAACATTATTTAATTTAATTAAAAAAATTTCTTTTGTTTAAGAACAAAGGAAGCTGATCTGCTTAAGGCACTTGGTGACGGCTGGAGGAACGGGCTTTGTGAGTTCTTTCTTCCATGATTCCAAAGCCTTCAGAGCGACTTTGGGGTTGCTGGGTGCCAGATCATGAGTGGCATAAACCAATGCGAGCTGCACCTCCCACGGCAAATCTGCACACAAAATCCATCATAAACTTAGGACTTGCTGAAGCACTTTTCTGATGATAGAAAACTAAAAATCAGAGAATAAAGATAAAGATTGATAAAGGACTTGTTTATTTGATCCTTTAGTTACCTTTTAAACGTTTTTGTGTCCCGAACTCAGTTATGCTTTTTGCCAGATCCTCGACTGATGCTGCCATGTTCTCCTCAAGGCCTTGTTGGCCAAGTTGCCCTGTTTAAGATGGACAAAGAACATGAGGAAAAAACTGAAGAATCCAGAAATAATGTGGGATAATGCTCTAAAACAGGATTTACAGGAAACTTACCAAGTAGCCTTATAATTGCTGCTACAGAGACATTTTTAAACTGTTTTTCCTCTGTTTGTGTTCTCAACAGCCAAATTTTCAAGTTGGGCCAAACATCCTTTCTAATAAATAAAATAATTAACATATTAAGTGTTAATTCTAGCAGTAATAGATTGGCCATTGTGCTTGTACCATCAATTGTAAGTTTATGCAACAAGAACGGAAAATTTGCAGTATTTGGGACACACTGTCTCATATGAGTCTTAAAAAAACTGGAAAGATGAGAATTAAACACGTTGAAGCAGTTTCACATTCAGTACCGTATAACATGGGAGACGGTCCAAATCCAGCCCAATTGTGCACAGAGAAGGTCCAGGCTGAATACGTAGTCCCAGGCAGCAGGACAGAGATCATCACCATACCAACTGCTCTTCTGGAATGTCAGACTTGTGTCTTCCAGAAGAGCCTTCAGTGTGCTGGTGATGGTTCTGTAGATGTTTCCTGGAGGCTCCTGGCAGAAAATACATATTATTTAAAAAAAAAAACAGATCAATGAAACAATGTTTACAATCATTTTATAACCCCTATTTATTACTCTTATGTAAGGAGGAGTCCTAGAAAATTACCTCCAAATGACCAAAAGATTTTAAACACAAATTAAAAATAGCACACGTTACTAAAGGGTTTATGTATCAGACAGTAGCAGGGGTAAATAATGCTCTAGAATAGTACATGAGTATGTAATTTAAAACACAAAGTTAGTTTGTTTATTCAGTAGTGAGCACAGTGTCACATGGTTCTATATCACTTCCTTTATTAGAATATTATGAAATACAGATTTATTTGCTTGCATGTTTATTGCACTGATCTGATCATTTTGTCATAAACAGTGTCATTAACACTGGAGTTAAGTACAGTTTCTTTGCTGCTGGTTATCAGCGTTTACTCACACTAATAATAATAAAAGTCTAAAATAGTGATGTCCTGTAACACCTTTTGCTTAAATTAAGAAAAAAAAATTAAATACTTATTAATTTTTAAAAAATGAAATACTTATTGATTTTTTTTTTTTTTTTTTAATTAATTTTTTTTTTTTTTACTCTTAGTTGGAGCAGCAGCTACTCTCTATGGCACATGGAGGAGACGCTAGTGCTAGTGAAGCTACGACAGCGGGGATTTAGAACTGCGCTCCCGTCGATTCACCTGGCGAACCTCCGCTCACTGCTGAACAAAATGGACGAACTAACTCTTCTCAACGGAACAAGCAAAGATTTTGCATGCTCCGCTGCACTCTGTTTTACTGAAACTTGGCTCAGTTACTCAATCCAGGACAGCGGATTACTTCTCTCGGGCTTCCACTTACACCGAGCGGATCGCGTAACGGAGCTATCGGGCAAAACGAAAGGCGGCGGAATCTGCTTTTACATTAACGAACGTTGGTGTACAGATGTCACAGTGCTGGATAAATACTGCAGCCCAAACTTGGAATCACTGGTAATAAACTGTAAACCGTTTTACTCACCGCGGGAATTTTCCTCATTCATTCTGACCGGAGTTTTACATCCCACCGCAGGCCAACGTGAGTGATGCACTGCAAAACCTGGCAAACCAAATATCCGGCTTGGAGCAAAAACATCCGGATTCTCTTTTTATTATCCTTGGAGACTTTAACAGAGCAAAACTAACACTTGAACTTCCAAAATACAGGCAACATATTAACTGTCCGACAAAAGAGAAAAACACACTGGATCATTGCTACACCGTTCTTAAGGACGCATATCGCTCTGTACCCCGGGCAGCTTTAGGGAACTCTGATCACTGCTTGGTTCATCTTATTCCAACATACAGGCAGAAACTAAAATCTGTTAAGCCTGTAGTCAAAAAAGTGAAGAGATGGACCAGTGAGGCAAAGCAGGAACTACAAGACTGCTTTGACTGCACTGATTGGAGTGTCTTTGAGGCTGGGACTGACAGCCTGGATGAGCTGACTGACACTGTGACATCCTACATCAGTTTTTGTGAAGACATGTGTGTGCCAACCAAAACCTTCTGCAAGTTCAGTAACAACAAGCCATGGTTCACAGCCAAACTGAAAAAACTTCGACATGCCAAGGAAGGTGCCTACAGAGGGGAGGACAAAGCACTGTACAAGCAGGCCAGGAATCAACTGACAAGAGAGATCAGAATAGCCAAAAGATGCTACTCTGAAAAGCTAAAAAGCAGGTTTTCAGCTAACGACCCTGCATCAGTGTGGAAAGGCCTGCAAGATATCACAAACTACAGGAGACCACAGCAAACAAAGACCTGGCTGACGACCTCAACACCTGCTACTGCAGGTTTGAGAACAATATCTTCACACCTCTCATCCAACCCAGCCCAATGTCTGCCACCATCACACCTCTGGGAACCCCTCTTACAACTCCTCCCAGCACTCAAGTTGCGCTCACGATTTGTGAAGAGGATGTGTATCGGCTCTTTCAGAGACAGAAGACAAGGAAAGCCCCCGGCCCAGACGGTGTCTCCCCCTCCTGTCTCAAAGCATGTGCTGACCAACTAGCTCCCATCTTCACCTCTATCTTCAACAGATCACTGGAGCTGTGTGAGGTCCCCTCCTGCTTTAAACTTTCCACAATCATCCCGGTCCCCAAGAAACCCTCCATTACTGGACTGAATGACTACAGGCCTGTCGCTCTGACATCTGTCGTCATGAAGACCTTTGAAAAGCTGGTATTGGCCCATCTAAAGAAGGTGACAGAACAGCTGCTGGATCCCCTACAGTTTGCATACCGAGCAAACAGATCGGTGGATGACGCAGTCAACATGGGGCTAAACTACATTCTACAACACCTTGACTGCCCAGGAACATATGCCCGGATTCTGTTTGTTGACTTTAGTTCGGCTTTTAATACAATAATTCCAGGAATTCTCCAGTCCAAACTCCTAAACCTCACTATACACCCCGCCACCTGTCAATGGATCACCAGCTTCCTGACAGGCAGAAAACAACAGGCGAGACTGGGAGATGTTACCTCCAGTATTCGGACAGTCAGCACTGGTGCTCCTCAGGGATGTGTCCTTTCCCCACTGCTATTCTCCCTTTATACAAATGACTGCATATCAAGTGACCCAACTGTCAAACTCCTGAAATTTGCAGATGACACCACGCTCATCGGACTCATCCAAGATGGTGACGAGTCTGCATATGAGCAGGAGGTGAAGCAGTTGGTGTTATGGTGCAGTCAGAACAACCTTGAGCTGAACACACTCAAAACTGTGGAGATGATAGTGGACTTTAGGAAACACCCTTCAACACCACTTCCCCTCACAATATCCAACATCCCTGTGTCATCTGTGGAGAACTTCAAGTTTCTGGGCACTACCATTTCCTAAGACCTGAAATGGGAATGCAACATAAACTCGATTCTGAAAAAGTCCCAGCAGAGGATGTACTTTCTATGCCAGCTAAGGAAGTACAGTCTGCCACAGGAGCTGTTGATGCAGTTCTACACTGCAGTCATTGAATCTGTCCTGTGCTCATCAATCACCATCTGGTTTGGAGCAGCAACAAAACAGGACAGAAACAGACTGCAGAAAACTGTTAAAACAGCAGAAAAAATCATTGGTGTTCCTCTGCCCACTCTCCAGGACTTGTACCAAACAAGAACCAGAAACCGGGCAGAAAAAATCATTAATGACCCTTCACACCCTGGTCACAACATCTTCCAGCTCCTCCCTTCTGGCAGGCGCTACAGAACTTTGTTCACCAAAACTGCCAGACACAGGAACAGTTTCTTTCCCCAAGCAATCAGCCTCACTAACAACTGACCATAATTATATTCCCTGCTCATATCTATAAGTACTGCACAGAACTTATCAGTCAGTCATCAGTCAGTCATCACATCATCTGTATATGTTGCACACACTATGGCTGCTATATACTGTACAAAGTTTTATAGTAACTCTCTAATCATACCTGACACACAATACTGTCATTTGCACTACCATGCACTCTCACACTTTATGTACATTACTGATGTACATTACTGATCTGTATCCCTATTTAATACCCACACTGTCTATACTGTCTCACATTGTCTGTATTGCCTTGTATAGTCTGTTTTTGTCTTGTCTTGTCTGTTTTGCCATGTATAGGTTTTATTTATGTCTGTACTTTTGAGAGTCACTAACAGCTGGAACCAAATTCCTTGTGTGTGTCAACACACTTGGCCAATAAACCTGATTCTGATTCTGATTCTGATTCTGATTCTGATTTAATTCAACATGAATTTATAATGAATTTGCTCCATAGTTGACATGGACATTGGAAATTAAAAGTAGATTAAGAATGCAGTAAAAGACATGAAAATTCCAGGTGAAAAACGATGTTTAATGACTGTTCTGATGACTGTTGTGATGAGAATCAGCTACTTACCGTATGCCAGTGCAGATATTTGCTGAGCAAGTAATAAAGCTTTCCATATGCCTTCATTTTGCACACGATGTGAATGGCTTTGCATAAAGGGCTGTTTAGGGAGAAAACACTTGGCCATGCTGTCACCATGACCATTATCAGTTTTGGGGCTTCAGAAAAGTCTGCAAAGGAAACAAAATGATACCACAGTTTTAAAATACATTTTAAAAATAAAATACAAAACCAAAAACATTACACAATTGGCTTCCCTGTATCACTGTCCAGATTATTTTTAGGATATATGTAATGAAATGTCAATATAATCTCACTTTCTTTAAGAAATCTGTAGGCGAGGACATGTGCTTTATGAGAGTCTCCTCTCTTTTGACACAATCCCACATAAACCCTACAGAGAGACTGCAGGAGTTCATGTCCCCTAGACTCTTTCTCCTCCTTGATCTTGTCCAAAACCACTTTCAGAAACATCTCTGCTAATGACTAAATGAGACGGAAGAAAAAGATCAACCAACATCCAACTAAATAAAACATGTATTCAAGTCATGCATTTAAAACAAATATTAGGGAGTGAAGACTTGACTGTAGATTAGGTTTAGAAAAACTACTAGACTTTGCATGAACCAAAACTTAGAGTAAACCTTTTTACATGACAAATCATATCTACTGTTCAATTTCAGAACATCAGGACCAGTGAATTAGGGATTGACTATTAAAAATAAGAAAACTCATATCCACATCTAAAGAATTGCATGCACACTAAATAAAATGCATGCATTTAAATTGAATGCACACTAAATAAAACAGAAGATAATCACTGACCTCGTTTACACAAAACCTGGAAATGACAAATTTTTCTTCATATGTTAGAACAGGAAGTTCACATTTTCTGTTAAGTTGTGCATCAATTGAGTTTGGTGATAAAACATCATAACAGGAAATCTCTAGTGTTTCCAATGCACTAGTGATGAGGGATTGTGTTGTGTGTTTGTGAGGTGCAGCATCAAGTCGAGGCTTTTTAGCAGCACTGGGTGGTGGCATGTCTGATGCAGCTCTCTTTGCTCTCAGGTTTGTCTGAATTTGATTTCCTGAGATGGAAGATTCGACATCTGACACACAAGCACACGCACACACACACACGCACACACGCACACACACACACACACACACACACACACACACACACACACACACACACACACACACACACACATTAATCATACTATTTTATACAATACAATGATCTTTGCTGATAAAAATTTTATAATTAATTTCTTACAGCAATTCTAACAAAGAAATTCACATTCATAAATGATATTTTCTCCATATTGTTTATTTTGCCTACGTCCAAGATATTTTTACTTGCCACTGTATTTTATAACACTGTCCAGGAAACTGTCAGGTCTCTGTGTACCAAACTCAAACTCCTGACTGTTACACATTAAGGTTCATTGGGATGTTTACATTGGCAACTCTTTCTTCATTTAACAAACAAACATAAATCTGGCCTTGTTGTTTCAATACTTTTTGGAGAAGAATGTACATAGCTTTAGCACAGGCTAAAATTAAATTGTACATCCCAATGTAACATTGGGATTAAACATCAAAATATACCTTAAACATCAAAATATACAAAAAACTCAGAGAGATTTCAGTTTTACCCTTGTTCAACTCGTTCTCCAGTTTGGAGAGTTTTTTCTGTAAAAGATCAAAAAACAAACATCAACCGACAAATCCAACACAAGTGCATGTTTCATTTAGTTACAGTTGTCACTGAAAGATCAAGTATGAATGCATTGAAATCAAAAGAAAGTACCTCCATTAAACAGATGCTTTTCTCAAGGCTTCTGACTTCGAAATTCAGGTCTTGGATTTCCAGATTCTGACTGGTGTTAGCGTCTGTAAAATAAACACAACAAAGTCAGTATACAAGGAAGTGCTTAATGTGTGATTACAATCAGCAGTAATGAGGCAGTAATGAGCACAACATATCTTCTTTTTTAAGGGAGATTTGTCAAGAGTAATACATATTCAAAATAACAGACGGGACGGGACAGAGGGTCATGAGGCGGCCATACGAGAATTACATACTATTTTATAAAAAACAGAGGTGGCGAAAGTACACACATACTTCACTTAAATAGAAGTACAGATACCGTATTTTCCGGACTATAAGCCGCTACTTTTTTCCCACGCTTTGAACCCCGTGGCTTAAACAAGGAAGCGGCTAATTTCTGGATTTTTCCTGGGTTTTTCCCAGTTTCACAAACTTCAAGCCAAAAAACTGAGCCCCATAACATTAGACCAATAAAATCAGGGGAACCAATGAAACGCTTTATATTAAATCAGATGCGCTCCCACTGAATCGGGCCGCACCACATCAATAATATGGATGCTGTTTCTCTGACCTTTGACCTGCCTCTCACTTAGACTGTCTACAGGAAAGGAGATTCATTTGTCACGCTGAAAACAACGGGGCATGAAAAAACGCACTTCACTTGTGTTCTGAGCTGCACAGCATCTGGAGAAAAGCTTCCACGGGTGGTGATTTTTAAACGCATGACGATGCCAAAAGATAAACTCCCGAGAGAAATTGTTGTGAAAGGAAGAAGGAAGACAGTGAACAATGACTTTCTTGGTAGGCTACTGTTTAGATACAAGCTGTGTAACAGGCACCGTCTTTCGTTAAAGCCTGTGTAAAGTTCATTAGTTTCTGTGTAGACAACTGCGGCCTATAGACAGGTGCGGTGTATTTATGTTCAAAATAAAAATCTTTGTCAAATTCCATGGGTGCGGCTTATATTTGGGTGCGCTTTATAGTCCCCTTTATAAATTACAGTACTCATGCATTTACTTGAATTGTTATAGTAAAGTTGACTATCTTTTTTCCTCAAGTAAAATTAAAAAAGTTTGGGCTCTGACATGTGCTTAAGTAAAGGGTAGCCGTTACTACTACCTGTTTTAGTGTCACGCTGGAAACTGGACCTTGCATCATATTAATATTAGGGCTGTCAATCGATTAAAATAATTAATCGCGATTAAGCGAATGATTGTCATGAGTTAACTTACAATTAATCACAACTTAATTGCACATATTTATCTTTTCTAAACATACCTTAAATTAATACTTTTTAAGTTTTTAATACTCTAATCAACATGGGCATGGACAAATATTTATGCTTTATGCAAATTTATGTTTATTATTAGTGAAACCAAACTCAACATAGAGGACATAAAGACAAAATATTCGTGTAAATGTTTAAAAGAAATTATGGTGTTTTTAATTCGGAAATCATCAGGACACAAAACAGAACCTTTGCTGTGTTTTCACACGGACGGTTTTAATTTTCAGTTGTGCTGCAATATGCATCATAAACAAATGTTTAGTGATTAAAAATTATTTTACTCATTTATTTTTTTTTATATCTGAGTGAAGAAATACATGAATAAAGTGAATAAATATGTGTTGCTTTAAGGGTTTTAATTTTGCCCTTTTTTTATTATTTATATTTTTTATAAAAATAGTAACAGAAATTAATTATTACTTTAAATTGAATTAAATTAATTTGTGTTAACGCGTTATTAATGTGTTAATTTTCACAGCCCTAATTTTTATATTTTTATTTTTATATTTAATATAAAAAATACACACACAGACACACACACACACACACACACATACACACACACACACACACACACACACACACACACACACACTTTCTCAGTCTGCCTGGAGAAACACTTTCCTCTGTAATCGAAATATACAAAAACTCATGAGGGATTCAGTATTACCTTTGTTCATCTCGTTCTCTTGTTTAAAGAGTTCTTCCTGTTGAGGTTCATAAACAAAGATCAACTGACAAATCCAACACAAGTGCATTTAGTTTCATTTAGTCACAATTCCCACTAAGAGTTTAATGATGTCTGCATGTGATGAGTACCTTAATTAAACGCATGCGTTTCTTAGGGCTACTGACTTTGCTCTCCAGGCTTTGAATTTCCAGATTTTGTCTGGTGTCTGTTTCTGTAAAATAAATACCAAAATAAAATGGAATAGTGCTCAGATCCCACTAATTACATTGTTTATTTAATCGAACTGCATAATGCAGTAATATGCTTGTACTGTTTTACACACTGAAGGCAGAACCATCAAAACTAAACACACCTTTAAGTTCCAGAAGCTGGTTTTCAACACTGGCCTTTCTGTGGAAAAGTAAAGGAAACATTTAGATAGAACTTTAACTCCAATACATATATATATATATATATATATATATATATATATATATATATATATATATATATATATATATATATATATATATATATATATATACAGTGAGGAAAATAAGTATTTGAACACCCTGCTATTTTGCAAGTTCCCCCACTTAGAAATCATGGAGTGGTCTGAAATTGTCATTGTAGGTGCATGTCCACTGTGAGAGACATAATCTAAAAAAAAAAATCAAGAAATCACAATGTATGATTTTTTTTACTATTTATTTGTATGATACAGCTGCAAATAAGTATTTGAACACCTAAGAAAGTCAATGTTAATATTTGGTACAGTAGCCTTTGTTTGCAATTACAGAGGTCAAACGTTTCCTGTCGTTTTTCACCAGGTTTGCACACACTGCAGGAGGGATTTTGGCCCACTCCTCCACACAGATCTTCTCTAGATCAGTCAGGTTTCTGGCCTGTCGCTGAGTTTTAGCTTCCTCCAAAGATTCTCTATTGGGTTTAGGTCTGGAGACCTAATGCCAGAACCTTGATATTGGCTTCTTACAGAGACCCTCCTTGATTATCCTGGCTGTGTGCTTCGGGTCACTGTCATGTTGGAAGACCCAACCTCGACCCATCTTCAATGCTCTAACTGAGGGAAGGAGGTTGTTCCCCAAAATCTCGCAATACATGGCCCCGGTCATCCTCTCCTTAATACAGTGCAGTCGCCCTGTCCCATGTGCAGAAAAACACCCCCAAAGCATGATGCTACCACCCCCATGTTTCACAGTAGGGATGGTGTTCTTGGGATGGTACTCCATTCTTTTTCCTCCAAACACGTTTAGTGGAATTATGACCCAAAAGTTCTATTTTGGTCTTATCTGACCACATGACTTTCTCCCATGACTCCTCTGGATCATCCAAATGGTCATTGGCAAACTTAAGACGTGCCTGGACATGTGCTGGTTTAAGCAGGGGAACCTTCCGTGCCATGCATGATTTTAAACCATGACGTCTTAGTGTATTACCAACAGTAACCTTGGAAACGGTGGTCCCAGCTCTTTTCAGGTCATTGACCAGCTCCTCCTGTGTAGTTCTGGGCTGATTTCTTACCTTCCTTTGGATCATTGAGACCCCATGAGGTGAGATCTTGCATGGAGCCCCAGTCCGAGGGAGATGGACAGTCATGTTTAGCTTCTTCCATTTTCTAATGATTGCTCCAACAGTGGACCTTTTTTCACCAAGCTGCTTGGCAATTTCCCCGTAGTCCTTTCCAGCCTTGTGGAGGTGTACAATTTTGTCTCTAGTGTCTTTGGACAGCTCTTTGGTCTTGGTCATGTTAGTAGTTGGATTCTTACTGATTGTATGGGGTGGACAGGTGTCTTTATGCAGCTAACGACCTCAAACAGGTGCATCTAATTTAGGATAATAAATGTAGTGGAGGTGGACATTTTAAAGGCAGACTAACAGGTCTTTGAGAGTCAGAATTCTAGCTGATAGACAGGTGTTCAAATACTTATTTGCAGCTGTATCATACAAATAAATAGTTTAAAAATCATATATTGTGATTTCTGGATTTTTATTTTTAGATTATGTCTCTCACAGTGGACATGCACCTACGATGACAATTTCAGACCCCTCCATGATTTGTAAGTGGGAGAACTTGCAAAATAGCAGGGTGTTCAAATACTTATTTTCCTCACTGTATATATATATATATATATATATATATATATATATATATATATATATATATATATATATATATATATATATATATATATATGTATGTATGTATGTATGTATGTATGTATGTATGTATGTATGTATATATATATATATATGTTTGTATGTATTATGAAAGCTTATTCTGTACAATATTTAAAAGGAATTGCAAATTGTATTTGCAATTGTGTTTTATATATATGCACGCATAAATTGTGACATAATCCAAAACAATTGCAAATCTTGCATTACTGTTTGCTTTGTCGCAAGTGAATGCAGTGACTCTCATATTTTAAATGGAAAAGTAAAGTCTATTTGCAACTGTATTTCACGTCTTATGAGTTATGACTATGTCACATTTAAATACAATATTAATTACCACCTTTGTGATTTCACTTTCTTTGGGTCGCGTATGTTGCCTGGCAAAACTCTAATGGAAATACAATTCCTTTGCAATTGAATTTCCAAAGCTGTGCACTGAAAGTTGTCAATCAAATTTTAGGAGTGGGACTATATTATTAGGCGTGTTAGTATTGGGAAGTTATGTCACTCACAGTTGATGGCCAAGAGAAGAAATGCCAGTAATATACTTGATGGTTCAGGTTCTCTACTTACATATGAACAATTCAAAAACAAACATGAATTTCCTATTTTGTTTAGAGAATACAAATCAGTGATCAATGCTATCCCAAGTGGCTTTTTACAACTTTATAAATCTCATCTTGGTGCGTGTGATATAGTAACTACATACAACAAACCAACCACAGGTGCCGTTTACCTGTAACAAGTAAAAACATACGCCAAACAATTCATAACTTAAACAAGAACGTTCAAAAAAGTTACTTTTTTTGGGTTTAAATAATTGATAACATAAACTGGATAAAAACATGGCTCATTTCATACAAATATCCTATTCCAAACAAACAGTTCAGTTTCAAATATTACACTGTATTTATCCTGTTAATTCCATATTTTTGAAAAATGTGAACATTGCGGTTCTTTGTACATTTTGCAACCAACAGAAAAATGTATTCCTCATCTTTTTTTTTTACTTGTGATGTGGTACTTGAAAATTACGTTTATAATTTGATTCATAATTATTTAAATTTCATGTTAAAATGACCAAGTTCTATATTCACAATTGTACATTTTCTAAATTACTGCCTAAAATATCCTCTGTGAAATACAAAACCTTTTGAACAAGTTTGATCTAATAGAAAACACAAATCTTCTGTTATTGTTTCGACACTCAGATCTTATTAATGATACATTGTGGGTTTTTTTCTAATTAGTTAGGGTTGTTTACCTTCCTTTATTGCTTTATTTGATTGTTGGTCTGTCTAGTGTTATTTAAATAATATTTTGTTGTTAGCTTATACTGTATATCTTTTACTTGTTTTTTGTTCTGTTAACTGTTGAAAGTTAATTGTATAATTCAGTTTGTGTAACTTGTAACTTTATTTGGGCAAGAAAAAAAAAAAAAGATTTGTCTACACGGTTTCATTACGAAGGGGGCGTGGCTTTGGGGGCGTGGCGCACGCAGTTTAGCTCCTGTGTGATGTCGGGATTTTGCCGGTTCGGTCTTTATGCTCTTTTACTCACTGGACTGATTCTTTTACTTACAGCCACTAAAGGTATTTTTTTGTTACTTTATTAATGATCGTGTTAATGTGATGTTAAGATGTAGGTAGTGTAGGTAGTCTACATTTTGCACTTCTGGTAGATGCCAAACTGCATTTCGTTGCTGTGTACCTGTACTATGCAATGACAATAAAGTTCTTTCTTTCTTTCTTTCTTTCTTTCTTTCTATCTATCTATCTATCTATCTATCTATCTATCTATCTATCTATCTATCTATCTATCTATCTATCTATCTATCTATCTATCTATCTATCTATCTATCTATCTATCTATCTATCTATCTATCTATCTATCTATCTATCTATCTATCTATCTATCTATCTATCTATCTATCTATCTATCTACTGAAGCTAAACTACTTTCATGCTAGATAGAGCTTCCCGGATGTTCTGGGTGAGCACGTGACTAGCACGTGACTAACGCTGAATCCGCGAACATTAATGAAATCAATTAAACTGAAGATCAGATTCGTGAACATGTATCATTGTAGGAATAGATCCAAAACGTGTTTTGAGGTAAATACCGCTGGTGTGTTGACACTTTTGAAGTTGAAATTAATCGCGGTGAGTTGCGTGGTGGAGAAGTTTGACACTTAATAGAAGGTAGTATGTGGGCTGCTGCTCCGCGTTCTGGGTTTTTAACAATACGGTGACGTCATAGAGACGCCAAAACTCATTGTCACTTGTGCTCTATGTGGAGGCGGATAGTCCACCCTGTAGAACAAATAGTACACAATGATGGCAGCTTTTACTAAGAGTATAACACTATGTACAGTGGGTATTGAGTAGTATGTACAGTTACAGATTATTATGTACAACTCATCATGAATTCACAGTGAAATTCTCTCTGGGATTAATATAGTTTATAACATTCACTCAGTATGTACAGTTACATGTGCAGTATATTGTAGCACTGAGTATGTACACTTGCATTAGCTGTATACTGTAACACTGAGTATGTACAGTTAGAAAAGCAGTAGACTATAACACTCAGTATGTACAATTACATGAGCAGTAGATTGTAACATGGAGTATATAAAGTTAAACATGCAGTAGATTAAACAGAGTATGTAGAGTTAAATGAGCACTAGACTGTAACACTGAGTATGTGCAGTTCCATGAGCAGTGAGTAGACTGTAACACTAAATATGTACAGTTGTATTAGCAGTGGACTGTTACACTGTGTATGTACAGTACAGTTACATGTGTAGTAGACTGTAACACTGAGTATGTACAGTTCCTTGATCATCAGGGATACTGAGTAGTATGTACAGCGAGATATGCATTAGATCATGGGTGTCAAACTCAGGCCTGCGGGCCAAATCTGGTGTAATTATATTTTGCCCATGAGATCATATTAAATGTGTATTAAAACTGCCCGCCAGTATATAGCGCATACACCGCTAATACTAAAAATCCCTGAATGCTTTGTTAGTGCGTTAGCGTGTCAGCCGAGACCGCTGAAAAACTCAGCGCTAAATTTACCCGGTGATTTGCATCCCTTTGAATCCCAGAAATGCAGATTTGAACTGCTCAGTAATCCGTTTGTGGTTGACGTGGAAAGCGCACCAACCAACCAACCTCCAAATGGAGCTGATTAAACTCCAGTGTAGTGACACGCTCAAATCAAACTACGACTCTGTGTTTGCTGCACAGTTTCCATGTTTCTTCCCCGACACACTGCACAACTCTGTGCCCAAGCTGCTCAAACGCTCTCTATGTTCAGCAGCACATATCTTTGTGAGCAACTGTTCTCTTTAATGAAGATAAACAAAACAACACTCAGGAGTCTCACTGATGAACACCTTCACTCAATCGTGAGTATTTCCTAGCTCAGAGCCTAAACCCATACAAGATGCAGGCATCTGGCTTCAACCAATCAGAGTAAATCAGAGTGAAAAAAATGAGCTTGAATGAATGTTGTCTTTATGCACTTTTTCTACTCCAAGGCATGGACTGTTAATAGTTGAAAGATTT
Organism: Silurus aristotelis; assembly: GCF_946808225.1. Lineage (NCBI taxonomy): Eukaryota > Metazoa > Chordata > Actinopteri > Siluriformes > Siluridae > Silurus > Silurus aristotelis. The sequence continues at coordinate 28,082,468 of NC_139576.1, read as the reverse complement.
TTTTTTTAGTTGAAGGAAATGATTATTATTTTTGGTTGTGTTGTTGCCCTGTAAAAAGGTTTACATTAAAATTAGAAAGTCTAGAGAGAGCGAGAGAGCAAGAGAGAGAGCGAGAGCGAGAGCGAGAGAGAGAGAGAGAGAGAGAGAGAGAGAGAGAGAGAGAGAGAGAGATAATAAGAAATTAATACCACTGATGTGTGTTTTATTTCAAATTTAATTTCTTGTGTGTTTATAATATTAAACTTTGGTTGTTCCAGATTCAATGTTTACGCAAAACTAAAGTTTGTTTCCATATGAAAAGGTTCAACATTACACTGGAGAGAAGGGAAAACATGCTAAATTGCAGTAAACGTTTCAATAAATCCTGAGTTTGATCCGCGATTTGGTCCAAATTTTTAATTTTGGCCCACTGTGAATTTGAGTTTGACACCCCTGCATTAGATCATAACACTGAGTATGTACAGTTTGATGAGCGGTAGACTGTAACACTAAGTATGTACACTTGCATGTTGTTTTTTCCTGGTGCTCGTGTTCTCGATGTCGCTGCGCAGGTATCTGATCCTGATAATGAACAAGATCTTCTGAGATGTTATCCTCCATGCTGGAACGAACGACTTCAGTTTGAGGCAAATGGAGATCCTGTAGAGGGACATTTCCTTATTCTTATTATGTTGCACATCACCCACAACGAGGATCATAGTCATGGACCGCTTCCCACATAACTGAGAGGAATTGAGCTGTTCAGTAGACTTTTTGCAGTCATGGTGTCGAGAACACAAACTACCCTTTGTTGATAACTAGATTTTTTTCTGGGAGCGTCCTTGGTTTTACCTCCCTGATTCTTTTTTGCTCATTCCCCAGCAGAATTGTAGTGGGATTCCAATCAGACAACATCTTCAGGATGCTGCACTCCATCTGACTGGTAAGCCATCATGCAATTCACAATGATGGTAGTTGTTTTACAACAAACCAAATAGTTACAAGTACACATATAGGTAATTTTATAGAAAGTTTATTTAAATATCAAGTAATAAATACACTACAAGATCCCTGTCAGACTGGTCATGGGGGTGGTCTAGCAACCGTTTATAGCACCCTTCTTCATGTTAGTCAAAGATTAGGATTCAGGTTTAAATCATTTAAAGTGCTTATTCTTAATGCTGTACCTTTAGACATTAAAAACCCCTACTATCTCTCGCTCTGGCCACTGTGTATACAGTAGACCCCCAGGACTCCACATTGATTTTCTTCAAGATTTTGCTCATTTTCTTTCAGACCTCTTGGTCAATTTTGATAAAGTGCTTGTAGAAGATTTTTATTATTCATGTAGATGATATAAATGATGCCCCACGAATATCATTTGCAGACTTAATAAACTTAAACTAACCTAGTTAAATAACTAGACCGATTCATCGTTTTAATCACACGCTAGACTTAATAATATCCCACGGAGCAGACGTCACTGATACAGATATTTTACCTCAAAGTGATGATATTACAGACCATTACCTCATACTGTACACACCGAGCAGTAGAGCAGATTAGCCGCATCTCCCCACCAGTGTTGTGCTAGTTACTAAGAAATAGTAACTAGCTACAGTTACTCGTTACTTCATTCAAAAAGTAACTAAATTACTTTGTTGATTATTTACACCAAAAAGTAATGCGTTACTGTTAAAAGTAACTTTTTAGTTACTTTTTTAAAGAACGTTCTTTAATGTTCCCATTAATGCCCTTGTATGCGTTATGGTCTACACAAACACAAAACTGACTTAAACACAAAGTCATTTTTAAACACTATTTTATTTAAGTCAGAGCAGCAGAGCGTTGCTGCTGTAAACAGGTTAAACTGTAGGCTACACTTCAGCCTAAATTAATTAATAAAAAAAAAGTAACAGACAAACGCACCATACGGTAACGGAATTACTTTATTTAAAAAGTAACGCGTTACAGTATTAGATACTGTCAAAAGTAACTGCATTACAGTAACACGTTATTGCCCAACACTGCTCATCACTACTCTGAATCATCAGTAATGAGCTCCAGGAGAATCTCCACGTGAAGGACGAAGACCCTCTGCCGGGATGGAGCGACTGTAAGACCCCTGCAACGGTGACTTTTTAGACTTTATGGGTTTTATTCTCTTTGCAACACCGAGTCCCACACTTTGAGAACCACTGAGCTAGGCTAACTAGCTGGCTAACTAATCTTAGCTTCAATAGGTTTCACCCTCAGTTTAAATATTCTACATTTAGTGAGTTATAAATTAATTATAAATATCTTAATAAAGAATAATAGAATGTATTTGTCTTATTGTTCCATTTATCTAGCATGAGGCTAATGATGATGTCTCCTACACCATTAGCCGAAAGGTCCATTTCTGTTTACTGCAACATTTCTGGAAATTTTATCGGTCTTTTATTTTTTTTATTTTTTTGTCAAATTTATCAGCTTTTTTCCTGCAAGTCCATAAATGTAATGTAAATGATCAGGATTAGACAATAATTGAGGAACAGATCGCTTTTCTCCTCTTCAATCCGGTCCCGATGGTCCTGTTCGCCTTTCCACCTGTTTGATGGGTGATTTGTTTCTCTATAATAATAATAATAATAATAATAATAATTATTATTATTATTATTATTATTATTATTATTATTATCATTATTATTATCATAGAGAAACAAATCACAATTTAATCCAAATTAACTGGATAAACAACAAAGTTTTATAATGAGATGTTTTGCTTATTATAATGGTTTAAAAAGCTAATTCAGGGTATTTATGTATAAAAATGTACTTTAAACAAATGCAAAAGTCACATATTAAGTTTAACAATTAACAATCTTTAATTTAGACATTTTAAAGTTTATAGTAGCTGCTTGTTGACGAGTGCATGTGGGATTTCACCTTTAACACATTCACTCATGTTGGATTTCTTCTTTCTGTAAAAAACACTAAACCAAAAAAATGATTTGAGTATGAAAGATGAAGCAATTTGTGTAAATCAATATTTGTATTGTATTTTACAGATGCTAAGTTGACAAACACTTAAAAAACCAATATAAAATATACAAAATTTTTTATGATATAAACATCTAGAATATATAATGAATAAAATTTTGTATAATAATGAAATGGTATTTGCATAAATTAAATATACAAACATTGGAAACAGGCATTTGAACGCAGTAAAGCCGCAGTAAATCACGTTTGAGAACAGATTAATTACTGTTGTAGACAAATGCTATAAAAAGAGAATGAAATGGAAAAACGCAGCAAGTTAACAGACTTAATAAAAAAAAAAAAGGAAAACAGCATTGGTGTACAAATGCTGTTATTTGCCGCTTTTAGATTTAGTGTTTGTTCGCACCATTTTAATTGAATCATCACGATGTCCAGTGCGACTGTCCAGAAGTTACAAACAAACAGTGTAGTAGTAGAATATAGTAGACCTGTTAGACCAAGCTTTTTTTTTTTACTAAAGGCCTGTATTCGATCTGTTTGATATGAATTGTGTGTTGACATGACGTCTCTCCTGAAGGTTGTCAGTTACAAGACGGAGACAAAAAGTTATGGACGGCAAACTTTTTAACAGCTATAAAGTGTAAGCTATTAATATAAAGTGTGGGTTTGGTCATATGAGGGAATTTCAGTCAGCATCAGGGGGTGATTTTGCTGATGTCGGCATAAAGACTAAAAGCAGTGTGTAAGAGCAGTGTCTCTGTTGTGTTACAGCTCCATTCATCTCATAAGGAGCACGAGACTGAGAGGAACCACCACACCCAGGTCTTCACCAGCAAGCAGTAGACCTTACTGAGATGAGAACACCAATAAAACCCTGTCCATCATAACGTGCAGAGGATGGAGAATTTGCAGGTGAAAACTGTACCCTAAACATCTACCACCCCGTCCTGCATTTAAATGATTTGATGCTGAAGTTCAATATTGCAGTTAAATGGGTTACTGGCTGAAAAGGTTTAAGAACCTCCTCTAGCTGGTTCCCTCAAGAGCCTCCTGCTAGCAGTGATGATGATCTGATAAAACAAAATGAACTGAAGTGTTAACAGCTGTGTGTGTGTCTGTGTGTTACAGACTCAGAATATAACTCCCTCTTTCACACCAAGCAAGAAGGTAGAGCCAAATAAAGAAAATACCCCAACAGTAGACACTGCAACAGTCCCTGCTGTAGAAGAGCTTACAACTGTGGATAAGAAACCAGCTTCACCTCAAGTTCCAGCTGTAGAACAGAGTCCAGCTCCACCTCAAGTTCCAGCTGTAGAACAGAGTCCAGCTCCACCTCATGTTCCAGCTGTAGAAGGGAGTCCAGCTCCACCTCATGTTCCAGCTGTAGAAGGGAGTCCAGCTCCACCTCAAGTTCCAGCTGTAGAACAGAGTCCAGCTCCACCTCAAGTTCCAGCTGTAGAACAGAGTCCAGCTCCACCTCAAGTTCCAGCTGTAGAACAGAGTCCAGCTTCACCTCAAGTTCCAGCTGTAGAACAGAGTCCAGCTCCACCTCATGTTCCAGATGTGCAGGATGTATCCATGGCCGCAGCACCTCAGAAGCGCTTAACCATTTACATGTTGGAGTCTGCAGATTTTGAAATGCAGATCCAAATGGCACGTAAGTGTTACACTTACTCAGACACATGCGCACACACACACAAACACACACAAAAACACACAGGCAGTTTTCAGTAATCTCTCTCTCTCTCTCTCTCTCTCTCTCTCTCTCTCTCTCTCTCTCTCTCTCTCTCTCCATCTATGCAGATGATCACCTGTTGCCTCTGGTAGAGAAAATTCACCCAGCTGAAGCGAATAAAATTTCATGGATGCTGATTGGGAGTGAAAACAACTTTGAAATCATTAACATGATTTCAGATCCTGATATTCTGCGAGCCAAAGTGAGCACACACACACACAAACACACACAAATATTATATTTAGGAATGATTTGTAATAAGTGGTTGTAGTAACCAGTGTATTATTATGTTAAATAATATTATATTAAAATGATGATTTGGTTTTGGTCATGTGGAAACAAAACCCCACCCACCAATTTCTCATTTACATTTTGAACATGATCCTAAAAAAACAGGAGAAGCAGGAGTCAAGTCGGTGAGTATACACACACACACACACACACACACACACACACACACACACACACACACACACATATATGATGTGTAGACTAAAACTCCTTTGCATTTTTCTTCTAGAAAACAAAGATGTTCTTCGGCGCAAAGAAAAAGAGAAAGAACAAGAAGAAGAAGAGGAAAAAATTATAATAATAAAAATAATTCTACATTATTATTTCTTATAATTCTTTCTTTATAAATAATATAAATATGATATTAATCTCGCATGTTATTATATTTTTTATGTTTATATATTCATTTATTTTTTTTATTAATAATTATTAATTATATACAAACATTTGTAAAGACACTCTACACTCTGAAGGCTTAAGCAGATCAGCTTTCTCTGTTTGCACAAAGACAAATAAATTGATTACATTAAATACTGTTTAATAGATTACATTTTTTATATTATTTGTACATAAATAAATAAAATAGATAATAGATCTGCACAGTGTTATTGATTGTCTCTTTACAGTGGCGGGTCGTGCATTTCACACCCAATCATCTGCCTTCAGTCCCAATCATCCTCTTAATAACATCAATATGATGCCACAGCTGTAAAAACCATCATTATTATACAGCATATGATACATGCAGTATAGCAGAGCGCATGCAGATTCTTGTGCATTTTTCTTACATTACAGTTTTAAAGGTTGACCGTTATATAATGTCCTTTATACTCAAAAGACTTTCAAAATTAACGCGTTAATGATAAATGTATTTTTACAGCACAATTTTTAATAATGCAGCATGCATTTCTCCATTTTAATTACATATATAAATAAATAAATATTATTAAAAGAAAGTGAAATTAAAAACTTTTAACGCAACACACATTTATTTATGACATCCTTTCTTTTTTTTTAGATATTGTTAGATTTTTATCATGCCCGAACAAAAACTTATTCTTGGAGAGGTTTTCCATACGATCTACGATGCCTGTGGTGAGGTCCATCTTAATACTAACAGATATAAAAAAATGTAAAAATAATTTTTCATCACTAAACAAGGACCAAAACAGCCCTTTACTCAGCAAGTATCTTCTCTGGGATGAGGTAAGGAGCTGATTCTCTTTTCATCTCATTTTAATCATCAAACTTAGTATTTATCCACTTTTAATTTCCAAGTGTCAGTGTAATAAATTTCATATAAATTCATGTTTAACTAATTTGTCAGTTATCACTATATTATTGTAAACATCATTTTATTGAACTGGGTATTGAAGAAAAGATGTATTTTCTCCCAGAAGCCTCCAGGAAACATCCTCTATACCAGCACACTGAAGGCTCTTCTCAAAGACAACAGTCTGACATTCGAGAAGAACATCTGGTATGGTGATGATCTCTGTTCTGCTTCCTTTGACTAGATCTTAAGTCTGGACCTTCTTTGTGCACATCTGGGCTGGATTTGTATTTTGACCAATTTTATAGGGTAATGACTGCAAAACGTCTTCAATGTATTTAATTCTCTTTAATGTATTTATTTCTCGCTATCTAGATTTTTTCTTTTCTCCATTACGCCACAGGAAATAATCTCTGGATTTAATCTCTTTTCAGCTGGCAAAACTACTGGGAGGAGACGGCTTTAATGATATGACTCCTGAGGACGTTAATGACTTCATCAATGCCCACTCACAGCCGTTGACAGACGAAGACCTGATAGAGATGACAATGTCAGCAAGCGAAGAAGAGGAAGAGGAACAAGAGGAGTAGGAGTTGAAGAAGAGGAGGTTGGCCTAACACCTCACAACCCTTGTCAGACTGTCCAAAGAACTTCAGCAACTTGCTCAAGAATGGGACCCCCATATTCTTTGTTTGTTGCGGTTCTCAAATGCAATTAAGGGTAACATGTCTGCTTATAAAAACCTTCTCACTCAGAAGAAAAAGCAGCACCAGCAACTCCCTATAACTGTGTTCATCACTCAGATAAAGACACCAGTTACGCCTACTCCTTTAGCGACAACAGAAGTTATGGACGAGGGCGAAGATACTGCACCACCTGATGAAAAGCTGTAATGCTCTTCTTAGGTATGCAGTACATTCATTTAATCATCATCATCATCATCACCTTCATCATTAGTACTGCACACTTAATTCATCATCATCTTCATCATTTAAATTGTATCTTCACTGGTGAGTACCCATATAGAAGTTTTATTTTAAAATTATGTAGTTTTGAGAATATTGAAGGTTTAAAAAGCAGAGGAAAGGTTCATAAGAGTGTCGATGTGGTTAATAAATCCTTAAGATATACAGGAATCCTGTATACTGTACTGTATACATATTAGGTTGCCACTTTACGTTCTTTCGCCTATCGGGGGGTCTGGAACGTAACCCCCACAATAAGTGAGGGATTATTGTATATCCAAATCTTTTATTTACCAGAGAGGACCTTTGGCTGATCCTGAACTTGGCTGTTGCAAACAAGAACAGAGCAAACACAGTACTGAGACGTCTTTGTAGCAGCAGTTTTCAGGCTACTTGGTATGTTTACTGTAAATCCTGATATTGAGCATCTTCTCACATTATTTGTGGATTGTTCAGTTTTTCACTCATGTTCTTTGTCCATCTGAAACAGGACGACTTGGCCAACAAGGGCTTAAGGAGAAACTCCCAGTGTCAGTCCAAAATCTGACAAAAAGCATAGTTGTGTTTGGAAAAGAAAAACTCAGGAAAGATATCATTAAATCTTTATTCTCTGATTTTTAGTTCTCTATCAACAGGAAAGTGCTTCAGCAAGTCCTAATTTTATGATGGATTTTGTGTGCAGATTTGCCGTGGGAGCTGCAGCTTGCAGTGGTTTATGCCACTCATGATCTGGCAGCCAGCAGCCCCAACGTCGCTCTGAAAATTTTGGAATCATGGTGGCAAGACATCACAAAGCTCATTCTTCCAGCCGTCACAAGCGCCTTTAGACTCTCTTTATGAATAATTTAATAGATTACTTTTATAGTGATTTACATCTAAACACTAGACTCCATGATGGAATCATCAGACAGTTTGGATCAGGACCAGTAAAACCCATCAAGTCAAGTCAAGTCAAGAAGTTTTTATTGTCATTTTAACCATATATAGCTGATGCAGTACACAGTGAAATGAAACAGCGTTCCTCCTGAACCCAGGTGCTACATAAAACAACATAAAACAACAGTCACAGAACAGAAGAACACAGGGCCAGGAATTAAGATCCTCGCCACATAAAGTGCATGTGTGCAACTGGTGCAAACAGTGCAAAAGACAACACAAGACAGTGCAAGACAACACAGGACAGTGCAGGACAATACACAATACACAAAATATAAAAATAGCAATAGCTCCACCAGTAAAACCTGTCGTGACAGAATAAGGTGAACAGTAGCAGAAAAATTTGAACAGAAAAATTTAAACAGAATTGTGCAATTCTACAATAGCAGAAAAATGTAAACAGAATTGTGCAATTCTACAATATAGCAGCAATCAAAATAAACTGAACAGTGACCAAAGGATTTGGACAGAATATTGTGCAAAGAAAGCAAGTCCCAGAAGATCAGCAACAAACAGCATGTAAACATTTTGCGATAATGAAAAGTGTGAATGGTGCTGAAACCTGGGTGTGCGAAGTGTATGATGTATGTTGAGTCCAGTTGTTCAGATCAGTCACACAGTTGTGTGTAAGTGTGTGTGAGAGAGTTCAGTTCAGATGTTTGTTGAGTAGCCTGATGGCTTGCGGGAAAAATTTGTTACACAGTTTTGATGTGACGGCCCGAATGCTTCGGAACCGTTTCCCTGATGGTAGGAGGGTGAAGTGTGTGTGTGACGGGTGTGTGTGGTCGTCCACAATGCTTTGCTTTGCGGATGCAGCATGTGGTGCAAATGTCCATGATAGAGGGGAGAGAGACTCCGATGATCTTCTCAGCTGTCCTCACTATCCTCTGTAGGGTCTTGCGATCCGAGACGGTGCAGTTCCCAAACCAGGCAGTGATGCAGCTGCTCAAGATGCTCTCGATGGTCCCTCTGTAGAACATGGTCAGGATGGGGGGAGGGAGATGAGCTTTCCTCAGCCTTCTCAGGAAGTAAAGACGCTGCTGGGCTTTCTTGGTGATGGAGCTGGTGTTAAGTGACCAGGTGAGGTTGTGCGCCAGATGAACACCAAGGAATTTGGTGCTCTTGACGATCTCCACTGAGGATCCATCAATGATCAGTGGAGAATGGTCACTCTGTGTTTTCCTGAAGTCAACAACTATTTCTTTAGTTTTGTCAACGTTTAGAGACAGGTTGTTGGCTCCACACCAGGCTGTTAACCGTTGCACCTCCTCTCTGTATGCTGACTCGTCGTTTTTGCTGATGAGACCCACCACGGTCGTGTCATCGGCAAACTTGATGATATGATTCGAGCTGTGCGTTGGTGAACAGTCGTGAGTCAGCAAAGTGAACAGCAGTGGACTAAGCACACAGCCCTGGGGGGCTCCAGTGCTCAGTGTGGTGGTGCTGGAGATGCTGTTCCCGATCCGTACTGACTGAGGTCTCTCAGTCAGGAAGTCCAGGATCCAGTTGCAGAGGGAGGTGTTCAGGCCCAGTAGGCTCAGCTTCTCGATCAGGTGCTGAGGAATAATTGTGTTGAATGCTGAACTGAAGTCTATGAACAGCATCCTTACATAAGAGTCCTTGTTATCCAGATGGGTGAGGGCCAGATGGAGGGTTGTGGAGATGGCATCGTGTGTGGAGTGGTTTGGATGATACGCGAATTGCATGGGTCCAGAGCGGGTGGGAGCTGGGTCTTTATGTGCCTCATGATGAGCCTCTCGAAGCACTTCATCATGATGAGTGTGAGTGCAACGGGACGATAGTCATTGAGGCAGGAGACAGAAGACTTCTTCGGCACAGGAATGATGGTCGTCATCTTGAGGCATGTAGGAACAGTGGCGCTGCTCAGGGAGATGTTGAACATGTCGGTAAAGACATCCGCTAGCTGCTCTGCACATTCCCTGAGCACTCTGCCAGGAATGTTGTCTGGTCCAGCAGACTTCCGTGGGTTAACTCTGCATAGAGTTTTCCTCACTTCAGCTGTGGTTAGACAGAGCACCTGGTCACTGGGAGGAGGGATGGTCTTCCTCGCCACCACGTTGTTCTGCACCTCGAACCGGGCGTAGAAGTCATTTAGCGCATCTGGGAGGGAGATGTCACGGTCACAAGCAGGTGATGTGGTCTTGTAATTTGTGATCCCTGCCACATGCGCCGAGTGTCTCCGCTGTCCTGGAAGTGGCCATGGATTCTCTTGGCGTGTGCGCGCTTCGCCTCTCTGATTGCACGGGACAGTTTGGCCCTTGCTGTTTTTAAGGCCATCTTGTCCCCTGCTCTGAAGGCAGAGTCTCTTGTTTTTAGCAGCGCACGCACCTTGGCAGTCATCCATGGCTTCTGGTTGGAGCGTGTAGTGATGGTCTTGGAGATAGTCACGTCATCAATGCACTTCCCGATGTAGCTGGTCACTGTTGACGTGTACTCCTCCAAGTTGATGAAATCGCCATTGGTTGCAGCCTCCCTGAACATGTCCCAGTCAGTGCATTCAAAACAGTCCTAGAGAGCAGACATGGATCCTGCTGGCCAGGTTCTCACTTGTTTTCGAGCTGGTCTTCAACGCCTGCTGAGTGGTCTATATGCTGGGATCAACATAACAGAGATGTGGTCTGAGTACCCGAGGTGGGGGCGGGGCTTCGCCCGGTACGTGCCCCGGATTTTTGTGTAAACAACATCCAGCGTGTTTTCTCCTCTGGTTGCAAAGTCCACATTCTGATAGAATTTGGGAAGCACAGTCCTGAGATTTGCGTGATTAAAATCTCCGGTGACTATAAACAATCCGTCAGGGTGTGTGTTTTGAAGTTCGCTAATGGTCCCGTAGAGCACACTGAGCGCTTCCTTAGCATTAGCGCTAGGTGGTATGTACACTCTGAGCACAATAGCGGTGGTGAATTCCCGTGGTAAATAAAAAGGTCTACATCTCACAACAATAAACTCCAACAGCGATGAGCAGTAGGTGGAAACAAGCACAGCGTTCTTACACCATTCTGTGTTGATGTAAACACACAGACTGCCGCCGTGAGTCTTACCGCACAGAGCTGCATTTCTGTCGGCACGAAACGCGGCTAGCCCGTCCAGCTGGATGGCGGCGTCCGGAACTCTGTCGCTCAGCCACGTCTCAGTAAACACAAAAACGCAGCAGTGTCTGTACTCACGCCGAGTAGCTTGTTGGAGTCTGATGTAGTCTAATTTATTGTCCAGGGAGGAGACACTTGCCAGCAGTAGTGATGGTAGAGCGGGCCGGCTAGGGTAAGCTTTTAGCCTAGCATTAGCACCCGCTCGCTTTCCGCGTTTCTGCTTCCTCGCACAGCACTTCCGATTCCCCCTTCTCCGTCCGTCCGACGCAGGCGATGCCAAGGTCTGGAGGCCTGGTTCTCGGAGCACGCCGAGGTCGCGTAGCTTCTGCCGCAGGTCATCGTTAATTCTGTTGTATGGGTTGTTTCTGAGTTCTTTCAGTGTTTTGCGGTTGTACACAGAGACACCGGTTGCTCCGATGTCCATGTGTTGTGTAGGGCGGGCTACAAAATGAAATTAGCACAATTTTGGGTCCGGAGCGGCCGTTGCGAGCTACTGCCGCGCCACCATCTTGGACGCCGATGATTGCAGTGAGCACTGGGGCCTCAGGGCCATATCTTTAGTCACCAGCTGTTCACACTGTGATTCATAACTGTGCTGAAATGCACAGCTCAAATCATCACGTTTACCAGTCACATGACTATGGTGAGTCTCATCATCAAGAACAACGAGACGGCTTTCAGACAGGAAATGCAGTGGATAATGGAGTGTGTGATGGTTGGATGCTGATTGTGATGTTTGGACGCTGGTTTGTGATGGTTGGATGCTGGTTTGTGAATGGAGGGAGGAGCCGGAAAAGCATAGGAAGGAAAAAATGCATAAGATCGCATGGAAACTCTGGGATATTTTATGAGGGTAATATCGTCGCTTCTGCTAGAGATGATGAATGCGGCGGTGCAGCTGTGGCTGCAGTGAAAAGCAGACTTGTTGAATTGTATTCACTGGGTTTCCTGCTTTAGTTAACGCCAATTATTCACGCTGTATGAAATGTCTTTGATGCAGCGCTCTGTTATACTGCATATCTGTATAATTCTATAGCTGTGGCATCATAATGATGTTATTAAGAGGGGAATTTGGACTGAAGACCTGCCACTGTATAAACTATTAGAGACAACAAGTAATGCTGTGCAGATCTACTGTGCATTTTATTTATGTACAAAAATATACAATGTTATAAATGTAATCTATAAAAAAAATATTTATAAAGAGATCACATTTTTAGGCTTTATGTGATGATGGAGGAAGCTGATCTAAGGCACTTGGTGACGGCTGAGGAAATGAGCTTGAATGTGATCTTGTTCTGCTTAAGGATCAGTTGCAAAACAAAGCCCAGGTGCTCGTAAGCTCTTAGTAGACGCTTCAGGGAGAAAACATGAAAAGGAAAAGCACTTAAAAACATGCAAAAGTTATTAAATACAACATGCATTTAAATAAAAACACACCCAAATACACAGGGCCAAAAAAACAGTGTAATTAAAAAAGGGGCTTCTCTGCATTGAATTGATGCTTTTTCTATAATAACTTATATAAAGTGGCAGGAAAATTCCTTTGGGGTTTTTAGTCACTTACTTTACAAAAACATGCTGTATGTTACCACTAAAATGTTGCAGTAGTTCTATATTGTGAATCTGGAATTTTTAACTGAAGATTAAAGCGTGGAGCAGAAGAAAGTAATAACACTGATAATAGTAATAAGAGAAAGAAGAAGAAGAAGAAGAAGAAGAAGAAAAAGAAGAAGAAGAAGAGGAGGAAGAGGAAGAAGTAGAAGAAGAGGAACTGCATTAGTTATAGAAACAGTTGTCAGTGTCACACTGCCCTCTAGTGGCACTGTAAATAATTGATTGTTGCTTATTTCTCTGTAGATTATTAATCATTTGTTTGTTTTATATTATGTTTATGCTCTCTCTCTCTCTCTCTTTCTCTCTCTTTCTCTCTCTCTCTCTCTCTCTCTCTCTCTCTCTCAAAACCGAGACAAACCCTCAAACGGGAGATGCTCCCAGCGTTGACAATATTTATATTGACGTCATCACTACTGATTATATGATATTACATGAGTAGGATACAGACCGAAGTAAGTTCCTCTTCTAAGCAGATGCTGTTACAGAACCACTGTGTATGAGTGTGTGAACGAGTGTGTAAATGAATGTGTTAGAGCTCACACAGTAAATGAGCCTGTAATCATGTATCATTTCATCATGCTGGAAATCATACTTTTTTTGTTCGTGTAAATGTGTTTTTTTTTTTTCTTCCTTTGCAGTTATAGTTGTTTATGCCAGTGACAATCAGAACAGACGTTAGAGTCCAGACACGTCTCAAGCCGCAGCTTCAAAGCAGATGCTGTTACCGAACCACACTGTGAACGAGTGTGTTGGATCTCATTCAGCTAATGAACATGCAATTGTGTGCTTTTTGTTCCTGCTGTTAAAGTGTGTGATCTTGTTGTTTTTTTTAGATGATCACCTCCAAACCATCACCAACACCTAAAGATAAAATATCACAAAAATAATCATTTTAAAATATTAACGAACAAAAATCTAAAACAATAACAACAAAAATAAAAACATAAAAATAAACCCTGTGTCTCTGATTGCATTACTCGCCATTCTACTGGATCCACTGCATGGGGTTTACTGGGTGGCTCCTGAAACTTCAGATTAATACACACACACACACAGCTCATGAAGATTACAGACCATCACACACTCCAGTGCTCATGGTAGTTTTTACTCCTTGGTGTTTTGTATTGTTTTAAGATTCATAATCACACTCTTGATATCCCCCAAATGAGGATGGGTTTTCCTTTTGAGTCTGGTTCCTCTCAAGGTTTTATCCTAATGTAGCGCAAGGTTAAGGAATAGGACCACATGAGTCGCCCGCAGGCCTTTTCTAAAAATAGCACACTATAGCGCCACTTAGTGAGCTCCATCAAATTTTTTTGTTGCTATTCTTATTAAAATATAGATGACTAGATATAGATGAATATAATTAATTATTAATAATAACATATTATTAAAGGTAAATTGAGCAAATTTGTCATTTCAGAAGTGTGTATCAAACTGTTAGCCCTTCACATTAATCGGTACCCAAGAAGTAGCTCTCAGTTTCAAAAAGGTTGGTGACCCCTAATATAGAGCATGTCTGAGTACAGCTGAGGAGAGCAGAGGAGGAACACAGACATGACCCCCATCTTCTGGCTTGATTCAGAATCTTTAGCAGAAGCTTTTCAGAGAGCTTTACTTCATACTATACAGATTGTTTCAGATATGAAGATATTTCAACTGGACTTTTTTCAGATTTTTTCATTTATTTCAATAAGATTTGTATTGAAACAGTTCATACATATTTCATAGAAGTATTGTATCGAAGATACTCGTCTTGAAAGTACTCTGTATCGGATTGAAACAAAAATGATTGGTATCGCTCATCACTATTGACGGCACCAGTTGAAATACTTGACTCTGTGTGGTGTGATGTGAAATCAGACACGAGACTGCAGACTGCAGCTCACTGGAAGTATTTAATGTTTCTTCTAAAAAAACACACAAATCAGCAGCCCCTGTGGTGATATTTCACTTATGTGTGTGTCGTAGACTTATCACCATGTGCACTCACATTCATAAAAATACACCTAAAAAGTGTAAAATATTCACACAGCTAGATAAAGAAACCTCACACAAAAACTTCAGTGAGAAAATTTTTTACAAGTATTTCGGCTGCTCCCTTTAGGGGGCGCCACAGCGGATCATCCTTCTCTACACCACCCTGTCCTCTATTTCTGCTTCTTTCAACCTATAAATATATAAATAAATAATAAATACAGGAAGTGACATCAGCTTCT
Organism: Silurus aristotelis; assembly: GCF_946808225.1. Taxonomy (NCBI): domain Eukaryota; kingdom Metazoa; phylum Chordata; class Actinopteri; order Siluriformes; family Siluridae; genus Silurus; species Silurus aristotelis. The sequence goes on along the minus strand of NC_139576.1, from coordinate 28,067,361 downwards.
ATTATCAAGGCATTTAAAGGAAGCACCCATTTTGATTAGGTAACCACATTTATAAACACAGATATGAGTATAAACAAGACAAATCAACAGTTTAGTATGAATTGAAACAGGACAATGTAAATTTAACAGGGAAAATTATTCACCTGTTACACACATCTATAGGTTTAAAACGAGGAAAAGGTTTGTTACGGCACATGCGATGTGGGCGTGGCTAAATGACGCTGATGTGAAGCGGAATCAAGAGATTCATCAAGTTTTACCGTCAAATATTTCTATTCAACATGTTTCTATTATATATACAGTAATATTCTTATAGGAAAGCTTTTTTTAACAAGATTGAAGCCTTTAATGCTTTTGAAGACGTTTTAGAAGCATTTCTTCCGTGATGCATTGCGAGATGCATGAATTATTCAGTTAAAATAATATAAAAATTTTAAAGAATTAAACATGAAAAATTACAGTATTGTGATCAAAATGACGCTTTAACACTACAATTTACAATATAATGTATATATTGTAATCAAATTAAGTGAGTGAACTTTTTCCTCTACCATGATCATGTCAATTGTAAAGATCTCTTGGTATAAATACAGTGTATGAAATATTAGAGTTTGGTCCGGGTCGGGAATACACGCGCTCATGCGTGAAATAAATGGAAGATTGCGTGTGTGTTCCTGACTTGGGTCTTTTCACTATTTAATACTGATTTGCAATAGCACAAGTAATAACTCTCTTTTCTGTTAAAAGTAGGGATGCACCGAATATTCGGCCACCGAAAATGGCCCAAAAGTGCATTTTCGGTTTTCGGCCGAAAGACTTTGATCACCGAAAAAACGCGGCCGAAACAGCGCAAACAGAAACCGCTGCCTGCACGTGCATGTCTAAAACAACATGTCTGCAGCGTGGACGTATTTCAGTATATCTGAGAAAGACCCACGGATAGCGATTTGCAAAACATGTAATGCCGAAATTTCGTCTGCAAAAACTTTCTCCACGTCGGGTTTAATTTGAAATCCAAACATCCGATCGCTATGCTGAATATCAGAGGAACGCAAACGCACAGAAAAGCAAAACCCCTCTGAGCACGCGCACTCCGTCTGTGGTGGACTTTTTTGGGAAGGCAGGAAGTTTCCCAGTGATATTGTTGTATTGTATCTTTAAGCAGTTGCACTTATTCTGAATGCACTTTGTTTTTATGAAAGAACATATTTAATTGTACAACCTTTAAGCAGGCCAGAGGGCCTGTACATTATTGAATGTACACATGAGTGCATTAAAGTTAAACATTTAAGACTAAATTTTAATTAATTTAATCCTGTGCATTGTTGCAATGTGCTATAAATAAATATTTTCATAATTTGTAATTGATTAACCCTCTGGAGTCTGAGAGTGTTTTTGGCCCCTTGAGAGATTTTGACATGCTCTTACATTTGGTTCTTTTTAGTTGCTTTTAAAATATATTATTGACAAAAGACTTATTACACTGTATTCAGCACAAACTGGGCTACCATAATATTTAAACAACTTATATGTGTGTGTTTGTATTTTTGACAAAATAAGGTTTATGCGTGGTTTTTGAAAAAGCTAAAAAAAAAAACACTCACTGATATAAGGCCACAAAACCCGATAGTAAACATGTTTCCCCAAGACTTTTTACAAACAGAGCTTCTAATGTAGGTTGTTTTTTTTTTTCAATCATGTAAAAATCATCCTGCCTGCTTATTCACATTAAACAGTACTTTGATTTAAAATAAAAAATAAAAAACACTTTCTACTTTGAAAGGCCATATGCGAAGAGGCGTCGAGGTGCTGTGACTGACAGCTTCGTAGACAGTGGGTTGCATAATGAGCTGTCGATTACATAATGAGCTGTGGATCACTGAGCCAGGATCACAGTGAAAAGTACAGTACTACGAGAAGGAATGCGTTTCCTTTGTGGTTTATTTAAAATACACATTAGCAAGGACAGCATTAAAAAGGGAATTGTGTAACGATAAAACAACACAGTACAATATGTATAAAAAATAGAGTGCAACAAAAACAATACACTACAGTAGGGTTCCTCAAATCCTAGCCTGTAGGGCTACAATACTATGCATTAAATAATAGTGTATCCATTTGAGGAATCCGCAAGAACAAACAACTTGAACCCTCACTTAGTTGGCTTGGCTTTTATGTACTGTGTCCTCCCAGTGTTAGCTTTGCATGCTACCATCCTCTCATCCACGGCTAAATGTCTACTAGGATGATAAACTGCTTTGCATGTCTTACGGATTGTGTCTATAAGCAGTTTCACTCTGAACAGACGGTCATGTTCAGATGTGCCCCTCTTTCTGTCATTTTCTTTGTCTGCATCTGGGTGACTCAAGTGTACATTCCACAAAATTGTCCTGTGTCTGTCCCTTGACATAATTGTTGCTGGAAAGGGAACTGTGAAAATTCTGCTCTGTCGCCAGTAGTCTATGATGGAGGGCAAACTTTACCATTGCCATGTAAAAATAAGAGCCCAATGTAGCGATACATCTCCCTCACAGTTAGATCTCTCCATTTGTATTTGTCACTTGGCTATTGACTTGGCAGCTTGAGCATTTGTGTTGTGGCACAGAGTTGACACAACACTCTCCGGGAAAAACATTTTATATAAGACTACATGGAGAATGAGAGTGGAACTGCGTCGTTATCTGTCTGATCCTTCCATGACATGGTGGACTGTGTGTGCTGCCTTTGCCCTTTTTGGAGCAGGTGCTTGATCACATCTGTTTATGAAACACACACACACACACACACACACACACACACACACACACACACACACACACACACATCACTAATTGTGTCATTGGTAAAGTTGTTTGCATATGTCATACTATGCAATAATGATTCAAACTAAATATAATTTAAGAAAATATAAAATATGTACTTTCTCGGTCGAACTCAAAATGGAGCGACACCTGCGTGGCCTGGTGTGAGTTTTCAGTGAAAGCAGGGGTGATGCAGCCCCTTCCTAAAAATAAACAAACAATATATTTTAGGATGATGAATAAACTTGAACAACATATTTTCAGTACTTTTGATGAATACACTTAAACTATATATATTTATCATGCATTGTACATAGAGCATTTACACCTCAGCATTTCGGAACATCTCTGCTAGCTAACACTACATAACAGCCTTTCAGGATGATCAGTGACACCAACCAAAACTGAACTGAGGCTAAAATATAACTTTATATAACATCAACAATATTTAGAGCATACAATTACAAACAGTTAATGTTACAAATAAGCAGATATTGGCGGATATTTGTTGTAACATTAAAAGGCAATGCTGACAAAAGCTAGGCAGAGATGTCTACAAACAATGAGTTTTATATGATCAGAATGTAAGACTAAATAACTTACTCATCGTAGCAACTTGCTGGAAAGTCCTCACTCTTCAAAATGCAAACGCTCCTTGTCGGAATCGCAATCTTCTTCGGATGAAAAGGTAAATTCTCTGGCATTGGTTTATGCCACTGTCCGGGGGGCGGGCGGGCGTGCGGGCGTGCGTGCGTGTGTGTGTGACTCAACGTGTGAACTATTTTACCTGTGAATAGCGGGGGGGCGTGTCCGGTCGCAGCTCATTATCAGATAATCAGCTGCGGTGGAAAATCTGTGCCTCTACTTGGTTTCACATGATTTATATTTATTGGAAACATATGTTTTTTATTTCACCGACTTATTCTAAAACCGCACTTTAAGCTGTCTAAAGATATATTTTTTATTTCCGTGTGTCAGCTATTGGCCGAGTTTCAGCGCTTTTTGATGACGTGTTTCTAAACGAAGTTTACACAGACAAAGGCGACAGATGGCGCACCCTGACTATTTTATTCATTTAAAAAAAATACAACGTTTTGTTTATAAAGTGAGCATACACTAATGAAAGTAGACACTTTACAGATTTAAATTATGTATTACTTTGACATTTTTGATCAAATATGACTGAGCAGTTTAAGCTCTTTTTGCTGGCATCTGAAAAAAAAGCACGTTTGGGCACCGGCGGCAATTCAGACTCCAGAGGGTTAATTCTTTGAGACTTTAATATTAATTTATAATATTGAAATGCCTTGATTTTAGTAAGGTTAGTACACAGTCATGGCCAATAATGCAATGGTAATAATAATTGCCATAATTTCTTTCGGTGTTTCGGTTTTTCGGTTTTCGGCCTTGCTTTCCTCCTTTTTCGGTTTCGGCCCAGAATTTTCATTTCGGTGCATCCCTAGTTAAAAGATATCATTTTTTAATATATAATTTAATGTTACAGCACATTTGTTTTATATTCTGTGTCTCTGTTAAAATAAATCTACTATAATAATTCTAAATTGTTAATTTTTTTTAAGGCGGTTAATTTACAAAATGAAAAAAAAATGTTATTTCTTTAACTGCGTCAGGGCCGAGCATCTTGTTGACAGCGGCTTTGCAGGCAGGTGGCATTAATGTCTCTGCCACAGTGTGGGGCTTTTTTTGATTAGGCTACGAGTTCAGCTACTAGGTAGCTCACTTTGAGATCTCCCTCATTCACCTTTGTGTTTGTTTTTCATTAAAGTTGAAGTCATTAATTCTATTGTCATGAATAAACAATGTCATTATTGCGCCACCTACTGTCACCCAATTACTGTACATGCTGAAGTATTTTCATTACTCTGACAGTCACTACATCAGAGGAACAGCCACTAAACAATGCAAATTATTTTCAGTAACTTAATAATTGTTTTTGGAGCAATATGAGACCAGCTCTCTCATCCACACTCCCAAATACATCAGTTGTTTGTAACCGTAACAGTTGTTTGTTTATCAGTTTCTTCTCCACGCTTTGATCTTCAGTTAAAAAGTTCAGATTCACAATATAGAACTACTGCAACATTTCAGTGGTAACATACAGAATGTTTTTGTAAAGTAAGTGACTAAAAACCCCAAAATTAATTTACCTGGCACTTTATATGAGTTGTTTTAGAAAAAGCATCAATTAACTGCAGATAAGCCCCTTTTTTGATAACACTCTGTTTTTGGTCCTGTGTATTTGGGTGTACAGTGGTACCTTGACCATTAATGTACCTTGCATTAATGTACGAGTTTTCCGAGCGGTCACTCGTTTGATTTTTTTGCTTTGTTACATGATCAAAAAATTGAGGTACGAGCTCGAGACGCTGCTGCTAGATGGTGAAGTGAAGCCAGAAAGCGAAGACTGTAACGAAAATTTAGATAAGCAAAGAAGAAAAAGTAAAAAATGTAAAGTTTAGGGATATGTAGTGTACATGAGTGATAGAAAAAAAACGAGTTTTCTCTCCGCCTCCGCTTATCGTCTCGGCCTAAAAAAAATCCCCGATTTTTTTCACAAAAAATCTGATTTGCGATTTAAATAGATTTTTTCCCCCCTTGCTTAAAATAAATCTGCATATGACAAATTATTATTATTTTTTTTTTTTAAGTTTTTACTTTATTAAAAAAAGTTTATTTACCCTTCTGGGATTATAACCCACTTTGGGTTAAAGTGCAATCAGAAACAACAAGCCAAAAATACAAGATGGCGGCCCTGCCCTTGTAAATTGTGAAAATAGAACGTAACACAACATAAAATGAGCAAACCTACAAAGAAAAATGTTTTATGAGTGTTTGAATGTGGAACATGATTGAAAATGCACCTGAGGTTTTGAGTGATTTTTGCCTTTATTTTTCTCCAAAACTCCACAGTAAAATGAGATAAAATTTAAGAGAGCAATTGACAGGGACACTGTAAATAAAAATAATTTGAAAGATTGAGCAAACCTATGAAGAAAAGTGTTTTATGAGTGTTTGAATGTGGAACATGGTTAAAAATGCAGTGATGCTTGCAGTGATTTTGCCTTTACTTTTCTTAAAAACTCCACAGTAAAATGACTGTTTATGAGTGTTTGAATATGGTGATTTAAATGATATGATTTGTCTGTTTCTTAATGGAAACGCCGTTCTGAAGAGTCTTTACGTGTATTTTGGTCGCTTCCACCACCCGTACCGTAAGTGTACGATTGGACGCACAACACTAAACAAAGTGTGGCTGCTTAACAGTGCATTTTCAAGATGCGGCTGTCTTAACTTTTCTTGGGAACGAGTTCTTCTCTGCTCGCTGCCATGTTGTTTGTGTATCTCTATGGCAAACGCGCGGGGGCTAAGTCCGTTCGAAACTATGGGAGCCCAGAGGGGAGGGTCGGCGGACATTAAAGAGAAAACCGATTTTTATTAAAACAGATCAATGTAAACTACACATTCGAGTTAATCGATAAAATCGATTTATCGCCCAGCCCTACTGACCACACAACATATCTACCTTTCTCCTCTCCATCATATCAGCTACCTCTCTCCCTTTACCAGTCATAGTACATTTAAAGTTACAACTCTAACTCTTTCACTACGATGAACACAAACATTTGTCATCTCAGCGTGTCACTGCAAAAGACATCACCTG
>NC_139576.1:27955878-28058378 GCF_946808225.1 Silurus aristotelis | reverse complement strand
CAAACATGGGTTTCAGTGAATTAAATTAAGCACTTAATTAATTTGTGTAATAAAATACTGGTAAATATTCTGTTTATGATCACAGAGATAAATCATGACAGGTATGTAGACTTGAAGCATGGTGGTGGTAGTTATAGCAGTGTTCATCAGGAGGTTTGGGAAAAATGCTCAATATTGTGGGTAAAAATCAATTCCATTCATTTTTTTTTTTTTTATATAGCACTTTTAACAATGAACATTGTCTTTAAGTCAAAAAATTCCATTGGAAGAGACTAGACAAGCTGATCAGGAAGGCCAGCTCAGTCCTGGGGATTCCCCTGGACACTGTACAGGAGGTGGGAGAAAGGAGGATGGTAGCAAAACTATCATCCTTACTGCAGAACGCCTCCCACCCCCTGTATGAAACTGTTACCTCGTTGAGCAGCTCCTTCAGTGACAGACTGTTACATCCTAAGTGTCTGAAGGAGCGATACAGAAGGTCTTTTCTCCCTGCTGCTATTAGACTGTACAATAAAAGCTGCTCCCAGTGAACCATTAACCAAAATACTCACTGCTATTACTGTTCAATGGTGTAATAGTTACTGTTTTTACTGTTTTACTATTTAATAATACTACTGTGTGCAATATTACCTGCAATACGTGCAATATTACCTGCAATATGTGCAATATCACCTGAAATACGTGCAATACCACCTGTGTGCAATACAATCTGCAATACGTACTTTCCCTCATCTGTATTTATATATTGTGTTGTGTATATACTTGTAATATTATAGTATGTCTTATTTGTCTATTCTTTTATATATTTGCATTTATTTTTTTATTTTTTTATTTGTCTTCATACTGCTGTAACAAAGAAATTTCCCCACGGTGGGACGAATAAAGGTTTATCTTATCTTATCTTATCTTATCTTATCTTATCTTATCTTATCTTATCTTATCTTATCTTATCTTATCTTATCTTTATATGTCTCGGGATTAGCTGTGGAGGCCAAACGCCGTTCACAGCTCTGCCCATTAGGGTCGCACCCCAGCCCGCCAAAGACGCATCCGTCGTCATAGTAACCCTCGACGACACCGCCCCCAAGGGAATCCCCGACCGAAGAGTCACGGGGCATCCCCATTGGCGGAGCGCTAAGACGCACGCATGTGTTATTTTGACCGGCCGATTGAGATGACGTCGGGGACATAAGCGCAACAGCGCGACCCATCTCTGAAAATCTCTCATCATGAGAAGTCCCAGACGCACCACAGAAATCACTGAGGCCATTACACCCAGCATTTGTAGGCACACTCGAACGGGACCATAGTCCCCGCCCGAAAACGGGAGCAACACTGAATGACAGATGCGATTCTCCTCTCTGTCAGCGTAACTCGATAGGAGAGGGAATCTATACTGAGTCCTAGATATGCGCGGGACACAAGCGGCTCTTTTCCCTGTTTATTTTGAAACCCAAGATGCAGAGATGAGTGACTACGGTCTCCGCATCTCTGATCGCTTGCTCTCTTGACGAGGAGCATATCAGATAATCGTCTATATAAGACAAAATCCGAATCCCGCTGTTTCTCAACGGCAAAAGAGCCGCCTCCACACACTTGCTGAAAGTCCTCGGAGCGAGAGACAGTCCGAACGGAATGGTTTGAAACTCGTAGGCAGTGCTTCTGTGCGCAAACCTCAAATATTTTCTGTGTGACGGGTAAACATCTATGTGAAAATACGCGTCTGATAGATCGATCGTCACAAACCAATCGTTTGGACGGATCGACCGACAGAGTGCTTTGTGTGTCAACATTCTGAATGAATATTTTCTCAGGTGCTTGTTTAACAAAGAGACGAAGAGGTGTCCTTCCTCTCTTCGGGATCACAAAGTACCGGGAGTAAAAACCCTGACTGCTTTCTGCCTCCGGAACAACTCTGATTGCCCTTTTGCTCAAAAGAGAGTCGATCTCGGTCGTTAGGACGCGAGCCAACTCTCTTTCAGCCACCGAGACCAACACACCGTTGAATCTGGGTGGTTTCATTGCGAATTGAAGCCTGTATCCCCGTGAAATCGTGCTTAATACCCACTAAGGAACAGCGCATGCGCGCCAATTGACGAGGCGCACAGAAAGGGAACCCCCGCGTACACAACTCTGGTCGCGTGTTGATGACGTCACAACCGTTGTTGCGCTGGGCTCCGCTGGCAGAGTGAGCGCGCCCTCCAGTGGTAAAACTAGGGGGGTGCACGCTGAATTCTCGGGATTTTCGCACACTATCGCCCTCGGCTGATCGCCTGGATGCGAAAGTGCCACATTTATTGTGTTTTTTTATTTTTGAACAGATCGCCCTCAGCCCGTGGCTTGGATGCGATGATGTATTCTTTATTGCGCAATCGTCTGAACTAACGTGCGAGTGAACAAATGTCGGGAGTGCTTGGTGACACTGAACATTTTCCCTTATTCCTCGAACCCGAGGAGAAAATAGAGAGGAAGCCCTTACGGAACTTAGAACCAGGCTGTGTTCTCTTCTCCTTTTCTTCACCAGCGGAGAAAGGAGGATAGAAGAACATTCGTGTGTCAGGTCGCACGCTTCTTCTTCCGCTCCTCGGGGTGGGGCTGACGGTTTTTAGCCGCCACGGCCGCAAATGAATGCTTTCCCCACGGTCCTGAGCCATCCGATCTCAGAAGTTGACCAGCTTGCTGCCCGCCGAGAGCCGATCTTGTGCTCCTCGCGTTCATCGGTCTTCCTCTCGCAGCCGCGGCTGCGGCAAAACCCCGTCGCGCTGGCTGAGGGGGCGTGTTTTGAGCCAGCTTACGAGGCAAACAGAGGTTGAATGCTTCGTCCTCCTGTTTCCTGAGAGTGCTGGTTTCTCTCATCTTCTCTAGAGCTGGACCGAACAGACCTTTAGCGGGGTCGTAGGCAGCATCCATGACTTCCGCTTTCTGTGTGTCACCCAAGCCTGACAGGTTAAGCCACAACGCTCTCTCACCTGACAAAGCCAAGCCCATCACACGGCCGCAGCCCTGAACTGCGCCTCGTGAAGAGCAGAGAATTAGGTCGTTCACCACACAGATCTTGTCCCAAAGTACCGGGTTAGGTACTCCCGTGTCGAGCTGTCATCCCATTTCCTCTAAAATCTCTGCATGGTACGCGGACAGCAAAGTCAACGCGTTTAGCGAGCACACTGACTGCGCTGCGTATTTATACATCCTCTGATGGATGGACGCCATCAATCTCTCGATTTTCCCAGGCAGTGCAATTTGAGAGGAGGCAGATATAGAACGCCGGTTCGGATGGAGGTGATAAGCCACCGAAGGCTCCACAGCTGGTGGTCCCGCCAACCCCAGCTCCTCCATCCCCCTGAATCTCCAGCTTGGAGCACCCTTTTGCGGGAAGCTTGCTCTTGAAGGGGCTAGACGAGTAACGAGACATCTCCTTCATGCAAGCTGGCACTAGCTAGTCCTAGCTTCGCCGCGGCTCGTTTGCATACCTCGTGCAGGTTACCTTCAGCCTGTGAGGTTGCATCGCCCGCGCTCTGGGGTCTCGACTGTTGGGCCGGGAAGGGACCACTGTCGTCCTCATCCTCCATATCCAAGTCGAGGAGGTCTGAGTTCGCATCTGCGTCCTCGTCGCACGGTCGTTCCTCATCCTTCGCGAGGAGGTTATCAAACAGAGGCGGCATGACCGGCGATTCGGCCTCCATCAGGTCCGCCCAGCTCGTGGTAGCTCGCGGCTGATGTTCGACGGCCGTAGACCTCACGGCGACGCCGGACAGACACGGGTCCTGTTGGTTAGCCACCGCTACTCTCAGCCGTCTCTCCAAATGTTTCACCGGCATCGACGCGCAGTGAGCGCATGCTTGCGGGTCCGCGAGGGACGTTTGAGCGTGCTTCAGGCCCATGCTTGTGATGCACATCGGGTGAGGGTCCCTACCCGAGATGGTTGCTCCACATGATGATGGACACGGGCGGGATGCAACCTCCCTGATCTTCGACTCATTCCCTTTGGTGGGGGGATGATCGTCGACATGGTTGAGTATGGGGAATATTAGACTCGTCACAACACGTTAGTCTGCCGATGTTCGCAGGGTAGTTAGCCCTCCGAAGGCTTCGCCTTGACGCGCTAAGCCTGTAATAGCCACAGTCGCCACGGCTGCTCATCAGGGATAAATACACACCGTTCACCTTGACTGTTGATTTTTGTAAAGCTGCTTTGAGACAATGTCTGTTGTGAAAAGCGCTATAGAAATAAACTTGACTTGACTTGACTTGACATTGACTACATCCCTATTTAAGCATTATAAATATTTATATACTATATGGCATATCAAAAATAAAATATTCTTAACTCACTTGTTTGAAACAAACAGATGGAATCGATACTTCTATTTGAGAATCAATCCTTTTTATACAATGCCAGTATCTAAAATATTTGATACTTTTGGAACGATCGGCCCATCCCCAGTCATCCACATACATGTAAAATTTATTTATGATACATTGTTACAATTAATTAGATTTAGATAAGATTAAGGAATAACTTGTCATACAATTTTACCTAAATGTAAAAAAAAAAAAAAAAAAAAGGTTTCCCCACAATACATTTGCTGTAGTATAAAATACAGTGAGGAAAATAAGTATTTGAACACTCTGCTATTTTGCAGGTTCTCCCACTTAGAAATCATAGAGGGGTCTGAAATTGTCATCGTAGATGCATGTCCACTGTAAAAGACATAATCTTAAAAAAAAAAAATCCAGAAATCACAATATATATATTTTTTAACTATTTATTTGTATGATACAGCTGCAAATAAGTATTTGAACACCTGTCTATCAGCTAGAATTTTGACCCTCAATGACCTGTTAGTCTGCCTTAAAAATGTCCACCTCCACCACATTTATTATCCTAAATTAGATGCACCTGTTTGAGGTCGTTAGCTGCGTAAAGACAACTGTCCACCCCATACAATCAGTAAGAATCCAACTACTAACATGGCCAAGACCAAAGAGCTGTCCAAAGTCACTAGAGACAAAATTGTACACCTCCACAAGGCTGAAAAGGGCTACGGGGAAATTGCCAAGTAGCTTGGTGAAAAAAGGTCCACTGTTGGAACAATCATTAGAAAATGGAAGAAGCTGATCATGATTGTCAATCGCCCTCAGACTGGGGCTCCATGCAAGATCTCACCTCGTGGGGTCTCAATGATCCTAAGGAAGGTGAGAAATCAGCCCAGAACTACACGGGAGGAGCTGGTCAATGACCTGAAAAGAGCTGGGACCACCGTTTCCAAGGTTACTGTTGGTAATACACTAAGACGTCATGGTTTGAAATCATGCATGGCACGGAAGGTTCCCCTGCTTAAACCAGCACATGTCCAGGCAAGTCTTAAGTTTGCCAATGACCATTTGGATGATCCAGAAGAGTCATGGGAGAAAGTCATGTGGTCAGATGAGACCAAAATAGAACTTTTGGGTCATAATTCCACTAAACGTGTTTGGAGGAAGAAGAATGATGAGTACCATCCCAAGAACACCATCCCTACTGTGAAGCATGGGGGTGGTAGCATCATGCTTTGGGGGTGTTTTTCTGCACATGGTACAGGGCGACAGCACTGTATTAAGGAGAGGATGACCGGGGCCATGTATTGCGAGATTTTGGGGAACAACCTCCTTCCCTCAGTTAGAGCATTGAAGATGGGTCGAGGCTGGGTCTTCCAACATGACAATGACCCGAAGCACACAGCCAGGATAACCAAGGAGTGGCTCTGTAAGAAGCATATCAAGGTTCTGGCGTGGCCTAGCCAGTCTCCAGACCTAAACCCAATAGAGAATCTCTGGAGGGAGCTCAATGCAAAAGCTCAATCTCCATGTTTCTCAGCTACAGGCCAGAAACCTGACTGATCTAGATGAGATCTGTGTGGAAAAGTGGGCCAAAATCCCTCCTGCAGTGTGTGCAAACCTGGTAAAAAACTACAGGAAACGTTTGACCTCTGTAATTGCAAACAAAGGCTACTCTACCAAATATTAACATTGACTTTCTCAGGTGTTCAAATACTTATTTGCAGCTGTATCATACAAATAAATAGTTAAAAAAATCATATATTGTGATTTCTGGATTTTTTTTTTAGATTATGTCTCTCACAGTGGACATGCATCTACGATGACAATTTCAGACCACTCCATGATTTCTAAGTGGGAGAACTTGCAAAATAACAGGGTGTTCAAATACTTATTTTCCTCACTGTATATACGTGTAGATTATTATAGGATTGTAAATCTTTATTGCAGGTTTCCTTTTGCTTTTAAAATAATCAATAAATTGCTGAATGTGTTTGAGAAACTTTAGCAATGCTCCTTCAATATTCTTAACATTGTAGCATTTAATGATTTTTTGTAATATGAGAAATAAACCTTTACAAAAGTGTGATAAATGGATCAGTTAACACTTTAATCAAATTTTCAGGCTCTGTGCAGAACTGATGTATTTGTTCTTCTTCTTTAGTATGTTTTTGTCTAAATGTGTGTGTGTGTAAGACAAAAATTTTGACAGCATTTGGTCGGTGCACTTTTAGGATTCTTTGAGCGAGGCAGAGGAGAAGAAGACGAAGGATGTGGTGTCCAGTGTACCGGTGAGATCTACAAACTGGTATCAGACATGGACTAAGTGTAGGTCAAAGCTGAGCTGAAAGAGGCAGAACTTCTTCAGACTAACAGGAAGTGCAACAGGTCAATGGCAGTAAGAAGAAAATTTATTAATCATTATGCAGTACATGATGAGTTCCTCAACATGCCGTATGGACTTTTATTCTATCTAAAATTAAATTTCTAGTTGGAGATGCTGAGATGATTTTGTATTATATGGATGTAAAGTTGAATGCTCTTCTGTTCCATGGCTGTGTTTTAGGAGTGGGAGAAGTACCAGGATGTTTACGGTACCATGAAGGTGAAGTACAATGGGATGAAAGAATCCGTAAAACGCCATGACAACGTACTTTGAGTAAGTTTTCTGTATTACTAAATCATGACTTTTATAAAAACTCATTCATTCATTCATTTTCTCCCGCTTATCCGTAATTCGGGTCGCGGGGGCAGCAGTCTAAGCAGGCCCCCGCCTTCGACTGCTGCCCAATCCTCACAGCACCGTCTCTTACGGTTACTCCTGCAGGTGGTGAGCCCACGGGAAGGTTTTATAAAAACTGATCTAACAATTTTGTTATAAGACTCAACAGAGGGGGGTGGTGTTTAAAAGTCTAATAATAGTGAGGGTTTGAAAGTAATTGCTTAATAGCTACATCTTGTTCAAAGACTCTGAAAAACAAGAAGACGAGCACAGCAGGAACAAGAAGCACCAAGTCTTCAGAATGCAGCCACATCATTATTCACATATTAACTCACTGTATTTTCATGTGAAACAAATATGTAACATGTCAAAAGTCACAAAACATAATTTTTTACTTCTTTAGAACAATATTATTTTAATCAAATAATGGCAATTATTCATAACACACACACACACACACACACACACACACACACATTGTACAGTAAAACCCTGTTGTACAAGCAACCTATAGTACGAGCAAACGGAGATACGAGCGACCTTGCTCGCAAAATTTTACCCTGTTTTACAAGCAATTTCGAAGGCACAAGCAAACCCACGCTGCCGGTTCCACATTTTCGGTGGAGGGAAGCATCAGTCGCTTAGTTGATGACGTATCACTCGGTCGCTCTTGTTGTTCAGTGCAGCAAAAACAACTTTTTTTTTAGTTTTATATTTTTATTTCAATAGAAATCTTAAAAAATGTCTCGCAAGAAAATCAGTGATGGTGCTGTGAAAACGAAAGTAAATAGAATCAGTTTGAACGTACGAGCAAATGGACCTACAAGCAATTTTCAGGAACAAATTATCCTCATACAATGGGGTTTTACTGTAGTTGATTTTCATTTCTTTGGGGATTTTTTTATTTGTATAGTGCTATTAATAGATGTTTGTGAGGTAAAAGGACTGAAACACTTTGGGATGTTGTTATAGGAAACTCATCAACTTTGCAGTGATGACAGTACCTCGGCTTCATGGAGGCCACATGGCATTACTCTGCTACTGATTATTTCTCTGTAACTGCAGAACTCTGTGTTTCTGTTCCTCACAATATAAAACTAGACAAAAGCAGCATTTCACATAAAAGAATCAAACATACAAATTCACACATGATGAAATGATGCACGATCACATGTTCATTAGCTGAATAATATCTAACAGATTAGTTAAAACTCGTTTACGGTGTTTACGGCGTAGTTACTGAAATCTGACACTAAACATCCATCCATCCATTGCTGCTACACTGTGCCATCTGAACAATCATGACTCAAATCTTACAATAAACTACAATAAAACTATGGCTTTGTGTATCAGTCACCTCACAACTATAGGAAAGATTCACCACAAGTCTCCTTCCTTTCTCATTTTATTTTCATGTGTTTTATTACTGACCAAGTAAATTCAGTATGTGCTACTAATGTGTGATCAGGAACAAACTGTAGTCCTGAGTCAGTGTAGCAGACTGTTGACATTAACTACAGTCCAACTCCATCCTCGAAGCTTCCATTCCTACTCCAGAATTTTATGGAACCCCAGGGCATTGAAGAGAAACCATCCCCAGCTGCACAGAGTGGCATCCAATCAAAGAGAACACCACCAGAGGCAGGCCTGGACGAAGTGGGAAGATCCAAGGATGGAAGAGGGGCAGGAACAGTGTTCACTGGAACCTTAGGAGAGAGAAAGAGAGAGAGAGAGAGAGAGAGAGAGAGAGAGAGAGAGAGAGAGAGAGAGAGAGAATCTCATCAGAATCTCATGTTCAAGAATTAAGTTTGCATTTTTTATCACAATCGAATACATACCTCACCGAAAAAAAAAAAATAAAAAATTATGTATGTCTGTACTGTATTTTATTTATTTTTTGACCACTTTTTATTCTCCCCATAAGCAACTAATGTGCCGGGGCGAGGCTTCTACTTAGAAACAATGTGATTTGAAGATTACTGCCACAGCAATCAATTTACTGACATCCAGTTTATTCCTATTTGATCTTTTCCCTTACATTATATACCCAGTTCTGATTTGTTTATTTCTTTAACAAACTGTTAAACAAACTTCATCTTTTCACTATTAATAATTAATTGTCTAAATTAACCCAGCCATTAGGGTTGCACAAGCCAGTGCACTTTTAGTGCTGGTCTCAAACCCGGATAAATAGAGAGGGTTGCTTAAAGAAGGGCATCCAGCATAAAACGTGCCAAATTACATATTTGGGTCACACACCAGAATTTCATACCAGATCGGTCGAGGCCCGGGTTACCAACAACCGCCACAGGTATTGTTAGCCAACAGGGTACTGGCGGAAATTGGGCTACTGTTGGCCGAAGAAAGAGAAAGAGAGGAGGAAGACGTCTACAGAGACGGCAGGGAAAGGAGAAGTGGAGGAGAGTGGAGGTTCAGGTTGGTACTTTAAATGTTGGTACTATGACTGGTAAAGTAAGAGAGTTAGCTGATATGATGGAGAGGAGAAAGGTAGATATGTTGTGTGTTCAGGAGACCAAGTGGAAAGGGAGTAAGGCCAGGAACATTAAAGGTGGGTTTAAACTGTTCTATTATGGTGTGGATGGAAAGAGAAATGGTGTAGGGGTGATCCTGAAGGAAGAATATAGTAAGAATGAAGTAGAGAGTTTCTGATACGGTATAGAAAGTGAAGTTGGAAGTTGAATGGATGACGATAAATGTCATCAGTGCTTATGCTTCACAAGTGGGTTGTGAGATGAAGGAAAAGGAAAACTCCTGGAGTGAATTAGATGAAGTGGTAGAAGTGTACCTAGGATAGAAAAATTGGCGAGATTTCAGTGGCTAGGAACGGTGAAGGGAACAGAGGTGATGAGGAGGTGGTGGGCTTTAAGGAGAGGAATGTGGAAGGGCAGATGGTGGTACATTTTGCTAAAAGGATGGAAATGGCAGTGGTGAATACTTATTTTAAGAAGAAGGAGGATCATAGGTTGACGTATAAGAGTGGAGGAAAGTGCACAAAGGTGGACAATATTCTATGTAGTAGATGAAACCTAAAGGAGATTATAGACTGTAAGGTGCCGGCAGGGGACAGTGTAGCTAGACAGCATCGGATGGTGGTCTGTAGGAGGGTTTTGGAGCTAAAGAATAAGAGGAGGAGAGCAAGGACTGAAAGAAGAATAAGATGGTGGAAACTGAAGGAGGAAGACTGTAGTGTGAAATTCAGGGAAGGGGACAGGTGAAGAGGTGCTGGATGATTGGGCAACTACTGCAGAAGTGATAAGGCAGACAGCTAGAAAGGTACTTGGTGTGACAGCTTGAAAGAATAAGAAAGACAAAGAGACATGGTGTTGGAATGAAGAAGTGCAGGAAATTGTGCCAGTGGTGATTCTAGCTTGAACGGCGCCCTGAGCGAACCACTCCATCACCCAACCCCCACATCCCCTGCCTCCACCTATTAACAAAAAATAACCAACAACAATTGGCACAATCTAGTACAAATAAATAAGCACTTGACACAATATACAAACAAAATGATTTTTTTTACTACAAATGAATCATTGTAGAAAATCCAACCAGCACCTGCATGGCTGATACTAATAAAAGCAAGGCACAAATAAATTCACGTCATTGTGCACAATTGATCAAACTCTTAAAATCAAAGAACCACACAACTCCTTGGCTAATTTTAACGATAAGATACGTACATACAACATCTATTTTACCACTATATAGATGTCATTTATATTAGCCTTTTAAGCGGCACTGGCGATTCCCCTTACTGATCTCAGCTCAGAACATAATCAGTACATTTACAGAAAACCTTTATCACATCACCTTAATTACAGTTAACCAAATAAATAAGTGCCAGTTTAACTACTATTCAGTTAGACTATTTAGTTTGTAATTGTTTTGTTGCAAGTTACACATATTATGATAAACTACATACAAGTTGAACAGATAAAGAAAGATTATTTCTCTATGTGTAAAAGCATACAGTAGTGGGCAACACAGCATAAACTAGTTGATAATTAATTATTAATTAATTATTTCATTAAATGCATTAGCCGTTACTATCTTCATAACGAGATGATTGATGGAGCTAAATACACACATCTTTTGCATATTTCCTCTCTTCGTCTTTCGTCTTTTTTCTGAAAATCCATATTTTAATTTGGATTCAGCTCTCTTCACTGACGTGATGTCACCCAACCCCTGCCTCTCGTTTCTGAGTGTATGAGTGAATGGCACTTCTCCGAGCGGTGTGCGCACACTCCCAGTAACAACTAGGTTCTTTGAAGGTGACATGATTTTAAAATTGATGTGACTGTGATGCCTTAATCCAACACTGATTTTATTTACACATCCATTATATACTTGATTGCACTGATTGTTATTTACACACACATTTACACATTTATACACACTAAACAGTGATGGTAATCAGAAGCAAACTGTAGTCCTTAATCAATGTAGCAGACTGTTGACATTAACTACAGTCCAATTCCATCCTCAAAGCTTCCGTTTTTACTCCGGAATTCCATGGAACCACCCAAGGCGTTGATGAGAAACCGTCCCCAGCTGAACAGAGTGGCCCCCAATCAAATAGAACACTATCCAGAGGCAGGCCTGGAAGAAGTGGGAAGATCCACGGAGGGAAGAGGGGCAGGAACAGTGGTCACTGGAACCTCAGGAGCATGTTTATCTCAACCCAGAGAGAGAGAGAGAGAGAGAGAGAGAGAGGAGGGGTGACAGGAAGAGAAGGATATGGATTATTACGTGTCCTTATTTTTGTATGAAAGTTAATGTAACAGTGCAGTTTGGACTCCGGCAAGACTTGCTATAGCAGCATAGCTTAAATGGAGTACCAAGAGGTAACACCGACATGAGGGATCTCTGGTATAAAAGACGACCCACCACACCACCATCATTAAAACATGAGTGAACAGTGAGCATGAGGGGACGACAGCATACAAATATCCCAGTTCACCAAACACTCTTTATCAATGATCCCTCCAGATCGGCTTCTTTACCTGAAAAAAAATCTATTGATAAAAGACGACTAAATAAATACGTTTTCAACCTCGACTTGAACACTGAGACTGTGTCTGAGTCCCGAACACTGATTGGAAGGTTGTTCCATAACTGTAGGGCTTTAAAAGAGAAAGATCTTCCCCCTGATGTAGTCTTCATTATTTGAGGTACCAACAAATAGCCTGCACCTTTTGATCTAAGTAGGCATGGGGGATCATACTGGTGCAGAAGTTCACTCAGATACAGTGGTGCGAGACCGTAGTCTTAGAATAAATGTTTTATGCATAATTCAAGGCATTTCCCCTCCCCAAATCACTTAGCTTGTTTCTAGTCTGTACAGTATCTGCTTAAATCAGTGTACACGTCATAACGTGTACTGTGTGTTTCTTCCCTACCATCACTTCTCCAAAATGACATTTTAGTTTGAACATGATACAAATCCAACTGTGTGTGTGTGTGTGTGTGTGTGTGTGTGTGTGTGTGTGTGTGTGTGTGTGTGTGTGTGTGTGTGTGTGTGAGAGAGACAAGGTGTGCTTCCACAGGTGAACACAAGATTGTTGAGTCTGCACCAGTCCATTATCCACTGCATTTCCTGTCTAAAAGCCGTCTCGTTGTTCTTAATAACCCATGTTACTGGTGAACTTGATGATATGAACTGTGCTTTGCAGCACAGTCATATATTACAGTGTGAACAGCTGGTGACTGAGAATACGGCCCTGGGGCCATAGTGCTCACTGTGGTGTTTTTTGCTGGTCCTAATTCAAACTGTCTAAGACCCCGTCAGTGAGTCTATAGCATACAAGCTTTTTTCCACATAAACATAAACTATAATAGACAACAGATAACACTGTACAGATTTAAAATGTTTCTTTTTTATGTACAAAGTTTTATATGTAAATCACAAAAAAAAATTATTGTAACATTTTCACTGGTTCGGCACTGGAAGAAAGAGAGACAGGCAAACGTTCACCAAGCAGAGCTTTCTTAATTTCATTTCATTTCCACCCCGGCGCTTTCCTATCCAGTTCTCATGCCAGGGTTCACCCATTCTTGCAGTTCGGGACGCCTTTCCTCTTTGACATACACCGGTGCTCACTCGCAGATCGGCCCTCCTTTCTTAATCGTCCACCAATCTCACTCACGGATCGGCACGCTTTCACTCTTTAGCGCCCGCCTGAGCTTATAAAAATCTATAAAATTATTCATGAAGAGAGTATAAGGCACTTGTAACGGCTGGGGGAACGGGCTTTGTGATGTCTTCCCACCATGATTTCAAATCTTTAAGAGCGACTTTGGGGTTGCTGGCTGCCAGATCATGAGTGGCATAAACCACTGCGAGCTGCACCTCCCACGGCAAATCTGCACACAAAATCCATCATAAAATTAGGACATGCTAAAGCACTTTCCTGTTGATAGAGAACTAAAAATCAGATAATAAAGATAATGATTATTTATTTAAAGCTTTAGTAATACCTTTTCTGTGTTTTTCCGTTCCATAATTAACTATGCTTCTTGTCAGATTTTGGACTGACTTTGGGAAGTTCTCCTTAAGGCCTTGTTGGCCAAGTCGCCCTGTTCCAGATGTAAAAAAAGAACATTAGTGAAAAACTGAAGAATCCAAAAATAATGTGAGATAATGCTCTAAAACAGGATTTACAGAAAACTTACCAAGTAGCCTGAAAACTGCTGCTACAGAGACATTACTGTACGGTGTTTGCTCTGTTTTTGTTTGCAACAGCCAAGTGTTCAGGATCAGCCAAATTTTATTTCTAGTAAATAAAAAATTGGATATATTAAGTATTTTTGGGGCAGTAACAGAATGCCCATTGTGATTGTATTATAAATTGTGAGATTATGCAACAACAATGAGATAATTGCAGTATTTCAGCCTATATTACTGAGACACATTTGCAGGTTTATAATCTATTAAATGTTTTATATATACATTAAAAAAATTATTTAACTGAGAATTAAATATGTTGAAGACAATTAGTACCGTATAATTTTTTTAAGAGTCCAAATCCAGCCCATTTGTGCACAAAGAAGGTCCAGACTTAAGATGTAGTCCCAGACAGAAGAACAGAGATCAACACCATACCAGCTGTTCTTCTCGAAAGTCAGACTGTTGTCTTCGAGAAGAGCCTTCAGTGTGATAGTAATGGTATTGTGAATGTTGTCTAGAGGATCCTGGAGGGAAATACATCTTTTCTTCAATATCCAGATCAATAAAATGATATTACTTAGTTTAACATGAATTTATAAGGAATTTGTCCCACTAGATTACACTGACACTTGGAAATCAAAAGTAGGATAATCATGCAGTAAAATACAGAAAAAAGTCTATTAAAAAAAATATGTTTGGTGACTGTTCTGGTCTTTAATTTACAATGGAATTGAGATGAAAACTGAATATCGGCGCCTTACCTCGTCCCAGAAAAGATACTTGCTGAGCAAATCTAACATTGTTCCATTTGCCTTCATTTTGCACACGATGTGAATGGCTTTGCATAAAGGGCTGTGATGGAAGAAAACATTTGGCCATGCAGTCACCATGACCATAATCAGTTTGGGGGCTTCAGGAAAGTCTGCAAAGAAAACAAAACAATAACACTGAAAATACACTGTATAGAAAAAAATACAAAACCAAAAACAAGACACAATTGGCTTCTTTGTATCATTTTCAATATAACTGTCTGTCAATATATTTTCACCTTCTTTAAGAAATCTGTAGGCGAGGGCATGTGCTTCATAAGAGTCTCCTCTTATTTGACACAATCCCACATAAACCCTACAGAGAGACTGCAGGAGATCATGTCCCATAGACTCTTTCTCTGTCTTCATCTTGTCCAAAATCACAGACAGAAATGTCTCCGTTAATAACTAAATGAGATGGAAGAAAAAGATCATCTAGCATCCAATTAAATTAAACATGTATTCAAATAATGTATTTAAAATAAATATTAGGGAGTTAAGAATTGACTGTAGATGAGGTTTAGAAAAACTACTATACATTCAATATAACAAAACCATTTTACATGTTTACAATCATATCTGCTGTTCAATTTAGGAACATCAGGAACAGATAAACGGACTTTTTAAAATTAAATCCACAGATAAAGAATAAAGTAGTTTGAATTAAATGCACACTAAATTAATAAAAACTGACCTCGTTTACACAAAACTTAGATATGACCGATTTTTCTTCATCTGTCAGAAAAGGAAGTTCACTTGTTTCTTCAAAAAGGGCATGAATCGTGTCTGTAGTTAATAAATCGGAACAAGACTTTTGCAATGTTTCTAATGAACTGGAGATAAGGGATTGTGTCATGTGTGCAGTGTTTGCAGGATCAGCTGAAGCAGCATCAAGTCGAGGCCTTTTAGCAATCCTTAGTGGTGACACGTCTGATCCAGTTCTCTTTGCTGTCGGCTTTATCGTTGTAAAAGTTCGGCCAGAGATGTTCATGGTTTGATTTCCTGAAATTGGATTGTTGTGCCTCTGATCGGAGCTCTCCTGCTTGGAGGGCAGGATTCCTGGAACATGACTGACATGCCTGGGAGCAGCAGATCCAAACTCCTTAGCAGCGAATGCAACCCCACATGATGCTGAAATGTTGGTTAGATTAGACAAAGTCTTTGCTTCATTTTGAAGGCCCAAATGAATATAAAATAAAACATGTACAATTAAATAAAAAATAAAACAATGCTACATGTTTTATTTCTGCATAATGAATACAGCCTACAGTCTGATCATTTCGTTTTATTTTCAAATCTAATATTTACAGAAGTATGACTTATATTAATGTTTGTATTTCAGGTATATTTTAATTGGGGCTGTCAATCGATTCAAATGTTTAATCAAAATTAATGTCATGATTGTCATGAGTTAACTCGCGATTAATCACAACTTAATTGCACATTTTTATATGTTCTAAATGTAAAATTTTTACTTTTTTTTAAGTTTTTAATACTCTAATCAACATGGGCATAGACAAATATGGATTCTTTATGCAAATGTATGTTTTTTATTATTAGTCAAAACCAAACTCAAAATAAAGCATGAAGACAAAATATTCTTGTAAATGTTTTAAAGGAATTATGGTGTTTTCAATTCGTAAATAATCAGGACACCAAACGGAACTTTTGCTGTGTTTCCACATGGAGGGTTTTAATTGCCAGATGTGTTGCATCATGGTGAATTTTTGTGCTTGATTTGAGACTTAGCGCATCAGTGAAACAAAAATTTTTTTTAGGTGGAGTTTTTTTATTTTATTTTTGTATATCTGCGTAAAGAAATACATGAATAAAGTGAATGAATATGTGTTGAGTGAAGGTTTTTATTTATCCCTTATCTATATTTATTTATTAATATTTGTAATAAATATAATCACAGAAATGCCCACTGCATTAATCCTGCGTTAATAAAATTCTTCTTCTTCTTCTTTCGGCTGCTCCCATTAGGGGTCGCCACAGCGGATCATCCGTCTCCATACCACCCTGTCCTCTACATCTGCCTCTTTCACACCAAGTACCTGCATGTCTTCCCTCACCACATCCATGAACCTCCTCCTTGGCCTTCCTCTTTTCCTCCCACCTGGTCGCTCCATCCTCAGCATTCTTCTACCAATATAACTCATGTCCCTCCTCTGCACATGTCCAAACCATCTCAATCTCGCCTCCCTCACCTTGTCACCAAAACATCCTACATGCGCTGTCCCTCTAATAAACTAATTTCTAATCCTGCCCATCCTCGTCACTCCTAACGAAAACCTTAACATCTTCAGCTCTGCTACCTCCAGCTCCGTCTCCTGTCTTTTACTCAATGCCACTGTCTCTAATACATACAACATCTCAGGTCTCAGTCCTATAAACTTTCTCTTTCATTCTTGCAGATACCCCACTATCACAAATCACTCCTGTCACTCTTCTCCACCCACTCCACCCTGCCTGCACTCTTTTCTTCACTTCTTTAACACAATCTCCATTACTTTGCACTGTTGACCCCGAGTACCTGAACTCCTCCACCTTCTCCACCTCTTCTCCCTGTAACCGCACCACTCCACTGCCCTCCCTCTCATTTATGCACATGTACTCTGTCTTACTCCTACTGACTTTCATTAACCTTCTCTCCAGCGCATATCTCCACCTCTCCAGGCTCTTCTCAACCTGCTCACTACTCTCACCACAAATCACAATATCATCTGCAAACATCATAGTCCAGGGAGACTCCTGTCTGACCTCGTCCATCAACCTGTCCATCACCACTGCAAACAGGAAAGGGCTCAGGGCCGATCCTTGATGCAGTCCAACCTTCACCCTGAACCAGTCTGTCTTTCCTACTACACACTTCACTGCTGTCACACTTTCCTCATACATGTCCTGCACCCTGACTTCCTCATACAATACCACAACCCCTCTCTTGGCACTCTGAATTTCTCTAAATCCACAAATACACAATGCAATTCCTTCTGTCCTTCTCTATACTTCTCCATCAACATTCTCAAAGCAAATAAGGCATCTGTGGTGCTCTTCCTCGGCATGAAACCATACTGTTGCTCACAGATGGTCACCTCTTCTCTCAGCCTGGCTTCCACTACTCTTTCCCATAACTTCATGGTGTGACTGATCAACGTAATTCCCCTGTAGTTACTGCAGGTCTGCACATCTCCCTTATGCTTAAAGATCAGTACCAGCACACTCCTTCTCCATTCCTCAGGCAATATCTCACCTTCCAGAATTTTGTTAAACAATCTGGTTTAAAACTCCACTGCCATCTCTCCTAAACATCTCCAAGCTTTTACCGGTATGTCATCTGGTCCAACTGACTTTCCACTCTTCATCCTCTTAATCGCTGCTCTCACTTCCTCCTTACTAATCCCATCCACATCTTGCTTCACCAACTCCACATCATCCAACCTTCTCTCTCTCTGATTTTCCTCATTCATTAGCTGCTCAAAATACTCCCTCCACCTTCTCAACACACTCTCCTCACTAGCCAGCACATTTCCATCGCCATCCTTTATTGCTCTAACTTGCAGTACATCCTTCCCAGCTTGGCCCCTCTGTCTGGCCAATCGGTACAAATCCTTTTCTCCTTCCTTAGTGTCCAACCTCTCATACAGCTCATCATATGACTTTTTCTTGGCTTTCGCCACATCCCTCTTTACCTGCTGCCGCATCTCCTTGTACTTCTGCCTACTTTTCTCATCACTCTGTCGATCCCACTTCTGTTTTGCCAACCTCTTTCTCCTTATGCTCTCCTGTACTTCCTCATTCCACCACCGCGTCTCTTTGTCTTCCTTTCTATTTCCAGATGTCACACCAAGTACTTTTCTAGCTGCCACCCTCATCACTCCTGCAGTAGTTACCCAATCATCCAACACCTCTTCACCACCACCAAGCCCCTGTCTGACCTCTTCCCTGAACCTCACACTACACTCTTCCTCCTTCAGCTTCCACCATCTTATTCTTCTTTCAGTCCTCACTCTCCTCCTCTTCTTCTTCGCCTCCAAAACATCTAACAGACGACCATCCGATGCTGTCTAGTTACACTGTCCCCCGCCAACACCTAATAGTCTTCAATCTCCTTCAGATTGCATCTCCTACATAGAACACAGTCCACCTGTGTGCACCTTCCTCCACTCTTATAGGTCACCCTATGATCATCCTTCTTCTTAAAATACGTATTCACCACTGCCATTTTCATAATTTTAGCAAAATCCACCACCATCTGCCCCTCCACATTCATCTCCTCAAGGCCATACCTACCCATCATCTCCTCATCACCTCTGTTCCCTTCACCTACATGCCCATTAAAGTCTGCCCCAATCACCAATCGTTCTTTCGTAGGTACACCATCTACCACTTCATCTAATTTACTCCAGAATCTTTCCTTCTCCTCCATCTCACAGCTGACTTGTGGAGCATAGGCACTGATGACATTTATCATCATCCCTTCAACTTCCAGCTTCACGTTCATCACCCTATCAGAAACTCTCTTCACCTCCACTACACTTTGACTGTACTCTTCCTTCAGAACCCCCCCTACACCATTTCTCTTTCTATCCACACCATGATAGAACAGTTTAAACCCACCTCTAATGTTTCTGGCCTTACTCCCTTTTCACTTGGTCTCCTGAACACACAACATATCTACCTTTCTCCTCTCCATCATATCAGATACCTCTCTCCCTTTACCAGTCATAGTACCAACATTTAAAGTACCAACCCGAACCTCCACTCTCCTACACTTCTCTTTTCCTGCTGTCTCTGTAGATGTCTTCCTCCTCTCCTTCTTCTCCTTTGGCCAACAGTAGCCCAATTTCCACCGGTACCCTGTCGGCTAACGATACCTGTGGCGGTCGTTGTTAACCCGGGCCTCAACCGATCCGGTATGAAATTCTCATTTGTGATCCGCATATTCGATTTCGCACATGTTTTTTGCTGGATGCCCTTCCTAACGTAACCCTCCCTATTTATCCGGGCTTGGGACCGGCACTAAGAGTGCACTGGCTTGTGCAACGCTAATGGCTGGGTTCCTGCGTTAATAATAAATTTGTGTTAACGTGTTATTACTGCGTTTATTTTGACAGCCCTAATTTTGATATTTAATATAAAAATGACACACACACACACACACACACACGCACGCACACACACACACACACACACACACACACACACACACACACACGCACACATGCACACAAACACACAAACACAATCATTCTCGGTCTGCATGGAGAAACACTTTTCTCTGTAATTAAAATATACAGAAACTCAGAGGGATTTCAGTATTACCTTTGTTTATCTCACTCTCCCATTCAAAGAGTTGTTCCTGTTGAGGTTCATAAACAAAGATCAACTGACAAATCCAACACAAGTGCATTTAGTTTAATTAAGTCAAAATTCTCACTGACAGTTAAATGATGTCTGCATGTGAAATAAGTAAAAAGTACCTCAATTAAGCGCATACATTTCTTGGGGCTACTGACTTTACTCTCCAGGCCTCGGATTTCCAGATTTTGTCTGGTGTCTGTTTCTGTAAAATAATAAAATGTTATAGTGCTCAGATCCCACTAATCACATTATATGTTTATTTAATATTACTGTATTATGAAGTAATGTGCTTGTATTGTCTTACACACTGAAGGCAGAACCATCAAAACTAAACACACCTTTAAGTTCCAGAAGCTGGTTTTCAACAATGGCCCTTCCGTGGAAAAGAAAAAGAAACATTTAGATAAAACATTAACTCTAATATATATATATATATTGTATTTAAATATGTATTATGGAGGTTTATACCAGACAATACTGAAAAGAAATTGTAAATTGTATTTGCAATTGCGTTTTCTATATGTAGACGCATAAACTGTGACATAATCTAAACACAATTTCAAATCTTGCATTACAGTTTGAAAAGGAAAAGCAAAGTCTATTTGCAATTGTATTTCACGTGTCTTACACGTTCTGTGTCACATTTAAAAAGCAATATTAATTACCACTTTTGTATACTTTCTGTAATTGTTGCCCAAAACGGCAGTAGAATTACAATTCCTTTTGTATTTGAATTTCCAAAGCCTTGTTTGTACATTTTGCAACCAGCAGGAAAAAATTTATTCCTCATCTTTTTAAACTTGTGGTGTGGTACTTTTTATGTTAATCATGATTCATGATTCATGATTCATTTAATTACATGTTAAAAGATATTTTTCATATATATATATATATATATATTTATATATATATATATATATATATATATATATATATATATATATATATATATATATATATATTTATATATTTATATATTTATATATATATATATATATTTATATATATATATATATATATATATATATATATATATATATATATATATATATATATATATATATATATATATATATGGTTATGTAGAAGAGCATCCATCATACAATTCTCTGTGTTCGTTGTTAGTATAAAAATCAAGTGTCTCCGGGCAATCACAAGAAATTTCCTGAAGCACTAGCTGGCTTATGCTTGACTTTTGCATTTCTGTAGGTCTTTTCCTGTTTAGGGAATTTGCTGCAACTGGAGAAAGAGAGAAAAGCTTTCTGTGCAAATCATTAAATAAATATATATATATTTTTATTTCAAATAACAATGTGTTTTCTCCTTCTTTTTTCAGATTATGCTCAAGGTGACATTGTTCAGGTGACAGATTATTTGTCTACACGGTTCTATTACGAAGGGGGCGTGGCTTTGGGGGCGTGGCGCACGCAGTTTAGCTCCTGTGTGATGTCGGGATTTTGCCGGTTCGGTCTTTATGCTCTTTTACTCACTGGACTGATCCTTTTACTTACAGCCACTAAATGTAATTTTAATTATTAATGATCGTGTTTATGTGACGTTAAGATTTAGACAGTTTACTGAAGCTAAACTACTTTCATTAGAGATAGAGCTTCCCGGATGTTCTGGGTGAGCACGTGACTAACGATGAATCCGCGAACATTAATGAAATCAATTAAACTGAAGATCAGATTCGTGAACGTGTATCATTGTAGGAATAGATTCAAAACGTGTTTTGAGGTAAATACCGCTGGTGTGTTGACACTTTTAAAGTTGAAATTGATCGCGGTGAGTTGCGTGGTGGAGAAGTTTGACACTTAATAGAAGGTAGTATGTGGGCTGCTGCTCCGCGTCCTGGGTTTTTAACAATACGGTGACGTCACAGAGACGCCAAAACTCATTGTGTCACTTGTGCTCTATGTGAGGGGTTTTCACCCGGTGGTCCGCGGCCCCCTGGTGGTCCGCGGCGGCATTGCATGTGGTCCGTGACAGCCTACATAATTTCACTATTAAAATCACTTTTTTTCCATAATTTATTTTTCCAAACATTTCCAGAATATTTCAACTACATACCTTTGTGACAGCGGTTTTTCCACACTGGCATATCTAAAGAACCAGTACAGGGCAAGGCTAGAACCAGAGAATGATATGAGGCTGTCACTATGTACCACTATATCACCACGAATAGACAGACTGTGTGGAAGTCACCACGCCCAGAAATCCCACTAACAGGTAAGAATAGTGGTCCCTGGCACAGAACCAGTTGAAAACCCCTGCTCTATGTGGAGGCGGATAGTCCACCCTGTAGAACAAATAGTACACAATGATGGCAGCTTTTACTAAGAGTATAACACTATGTACAGTGGGTATGGAGTAGTATGTACAGTTACAGATCATTATGTACAACTCATCATGAATTCACTGTGAAATTCCCTCTGGGATAAATAAAGTGACAATAACATATAAGACTATAACACTCAGTATGTACAGTTACATGAGCAGTGGACTGTAACACTGATATGTACAGTTTGATGTACAGTTATATGCGCAGTAGATTATAACACTGACTATGTACAGTTCCTTGAGCAAAAGACTGTAACACTGAGTATGTACAATTACATGAGCATTAGACTGTAACACTGAATATAAACAGTTACATTAGCAGTCGATTGTAAAATTGAGTATGTACGTTTCCATGAGGAGTAGACTGTATCACTAAGTATGTACAGTTACATAAACAGTAGACTGTTACACTGAGTACAAACATTTGCTGTTTTCCTGGTGCTCGTGTTCTCTATATTGCTGCACAGGTACCGTGATATTTAAAGGGATCTTCTGAGCTGTCGTCTTCCATGCTGAAACGAATGACATCAGGATGAGGCAAATGGAGATCCTGAAGAGGGACTTCAGTATTCTTGTTGAGACAACACATCACCGACGATGAGGATCATAGTGTCAGGACCGCTTCCCATATAATAGCAAGGATTTGAGCGGTTCAGTAGACTTTTTGCTTTAAATTAAAAGCTACAGTCATGGTGTCGAGAACACAAACTACCCTTTGTTGATAACTGGAATTATTCCTATGAGTGGTCTAGGTTTTTTGGCCCTGATGGCCTGCACCCCAGCAGGATTTTAGCGGCAGCTAAAAATATCAGACATCTTCAGGATGCTGCACACCATCTGACTGGTAAGACATCATGCAATTCACAATGATAATAGCTGTTGTACAACAAACCAAATAGTTACAAGTACACATACAGCTACTTTTATAGAAACCTTATAGTAAGATCAAGGAATAAATACACTACAAGAACCACAAATAATCTTATTACTGTTAAAACAGCAAAATGTCCAATAAGTAAACATAACAAAGTTCTAAAGTTAAACCAAATGATTACAATGGTCTTAATGTGTCCACAGCATCAGGATATGCCTATAAGCATGAGCCCCATCAGACTGGTCATGGGGGTGGTGTAGCAATCGTTTATAGCACCCTTCTTCATGTTAGTCAAAGATTAGGATTCAGGTTCCAAATCATTTGAAGTTCTTATTCTTAATGCTGTACATTTAGACATAGATTGAAATTCAAAGATTCGGTGAAGCATTCTCACATTTAGC
The DNA here is from genome assembly GCF_946808225.1 of Silurus aristotelis. Lineage (NCBI taxonomy): Eukaryota > Metazoa > Chordata > Actinopteri > Siluriformes > Siluridae > Silurus > Silurus aristotelis. The sequence continues at coordinate 28,034,860 of NC_139576.1, read as the reverse complement.
TCCTAAACTTCCTTACAGTGTTCAGGGCTTAGACACACTCTTTCAGTTTAATCACAGAATAAGATGTATTTTTTTTAGCAACTACACATAGCACATATCATAACCTTGTGCTCCAGTACATCTGATCAAATGCACATTATCAGCTAATATTATGTACAGCAGATACGCTAATTCCCCTCCACTGCTTCTCTTTCTCTACCAATCCCAAGGCATCTTGAGGTTGCGCCAGCTCCAGTTGTGTCCCACCTAATGAAGATTATGAACCTTCAAAGAAGTAGATGCCGAGCCTATAAACATATATCTACAGACATACAGTCATGGCCAAAATTGTTGGCACCCCTGACATTTTTCCAAAAAATCAAGTATTTATCACAGTAAAGTATTGCATTAACACGTTTTGCTATAAACATGTTTGTTCCCTTTGTGTGTATTGGAACAAAAAAGGGAAAAAAGCAAATTTGACATAATGTCACACAAAACTCCAAAAATTGGCTGGACAAAATTATTGGCACCCTTAATTAATATGTGTTTGCACACCCTTTGGAAAAAATAACTGAAATCAATCGCTTCCTATAACCATCAATAAGTTTCTTAAACCTCTCACCCGGAATTTTGGACCACTTTTTCTTTGCAAACTGCTCCAGGTCTCTCATATTGGAAGGGTGCCATTTCCCAACAGCAATTTTAAGATCTCTCCACAGGTGTTCAATGGTATTTAGATCTGGACTCATTGCTGGCCACTTCAGAACTCTCCAGCGCTTTGTTGCCATCCATTTCTGGGTGCATTTTGAAGTATGTTTGGGGTCATTGTTCTGCTGGAAGACCCAAGATCTCAGACACAAACCCAGCTTTCTGACACTGGGCCCTACACTGCGCCCCAAAATCCTTTGGTAATCCTTAGATTTCATGATGCCTTGCACACACTCAAGACACCCAGTGCCAGAGGCAGCAAAATGACCCCAAAACATATTTGAACCTCCACCATATTTGACTGTAGGTACTGTGTTCTTTTCTTTGTAGGCCTCATTCCGTTTTCGGTAAACAGTAAAATGATGTGCTTTACCAAAAAGCTATATCTTGGTCTCATCTGTCCACAAGACATTTTCCCAGAAGGATTTTGGCTTACTCAAGTACATTTTGGCAAACTGTAGTTAGCAGTGGGGTCCTCCTGGGTCTCCTGCAATAGCGTTTCATTTCATTTAAATGTCGACGGATAGTTTGCGCTGACACTGATGCTCCCTGAGCCTGCAGGACAGCTTGAAATTCTTTGGAACTTGTTTGGGGCTGCTTTACCACCATCCGGACTATCCTGCGTTGCAACCTTTCATCAATTTTTCTTTTCTGTCCACGCCCAGGGAGATTAGCTACAGTGCATTGGGTTGCAAACTTCTTGATAATGTTGCGCACTGTGGACAAAGGCAAATCTAGATCTCTGGAGATGGACTTGTAACCTTGAGATTGTTGATATTTCTTCACAATTTTGGCTCTCAAGTCCTCACACAGTTCTCTTCTGCTCTTTCTGTTGTCCATGCTTAGTGTGGCACACACAATGCAAAGACTAAGTAAACTTCTCTCCTTTTTATCTGCTTTCAGGTGTGATTTTTTTATTGCCCACACCTCTTACTTGCCCCAGGTGAGTTTAAAGGAGCATCACATGCTTGAAACAATCTTATTTATTCACAATTTTAAAAGGATGCCAATAATTTTGTCCAGCCCATTTTTGGAGTTTTGTGTGACAATATGTCAAATTTGCTTTTTTCTCTCCATTTCTTTTTGTTTTGTTCCAATACATACAAAGGGAATAAACATGTGTATAGCAAAACTTGTGTTAATGCAATACTTTTCTGTAAGAAATACTTGATTTTCTGGAAAGATTTCAGGGGTGCCAACAATTTTGGCCATGACTGTACCAGCGCTATTTGGATCCAACTTTATGTATTGTTTGGACATTGGACCTCTGAGTGTTTGAAGGCTCTGGCATGGAGAAGCTGTTATTGGATCTCTGATGATTTCAAATGTTGAGCTGTTTCATTCAATATTTCAGTTGCTCAGTAGCTCAATAACCTCAACTGACTGTATAAGACTGTAGAAAGGACATTACTCATAATCTTACATTCCAGTGCTTATGTTAGTTCTTACTTCCTGGTGTTTTGTATTGTTTTAAACATTTATAATCGCACTCTTTATATCACCCAAATGAGGATGGGTTCCCTTTTTTGAGTCTGGTTCATCTCAAGGTTTCTTCCACATAACATCTAAAGGAGTTTTTCTTTGCCACAGTTGCCCCAGGCTGGTCATCTGGGATAAATACACATCATTGACCTTAATTCTTAAATTCTGTAAAGCTGCTTTGAGACCATGTCCATTGTGAAAAGCACTAATAATAAAATTGGAAAAAAAAAAAACTTGACTAGGCTGTGCTTATGTGTTCATGTGACTACAAGTGTTATTAACCTCACTTTTGGCAAACAGGGCAGCTAGCTCTCAGTCGAAACATCATGAGACTAAAAAAAGATTTTGCAAACACCTTTCACACTGTGCTGCTTAAAAAACAATCCTGGAAGCATTTTTTAGGACGCACCATTCTGCCAGTAACAGTCACTCGCTCTCAGTTTAGGTTGGTGTGCAGCACGGCAGCACTTGGTGTCAAAAGCCACTATTACATCCCTGGGTGGGCTCGAACCACCAACATTTTGGTTAACAGCCGAAAGCCCTGACTGATTGCAACAAAAGCTGGAGAACACTAGTCTTTTAATTGGTGGGAAGTGGCAAAAAAAGGAAATAAGAAAAATGGAAGAAAAGGGAAAGGGAAAAATAAAACCAATTTTCCCATTTTTTCTATTTTTTTATGTGAGCAAAAGAAAAGACGTAGTGAATAAATGTGTTGTTTTAAAGGATCTTAATTTTGCCTCTTTTTCATAATATTTATTAAGTTATATTTTTAATGTAAATGGAGAAACGTGCACTGCATTAATTGGGACTGAATGCATAGGATTGGATGTGAAATGCACTACCTGCCACTGTAAAGAGACAATCAATAACACTGTGCAGATCTATAATGTATTTTAATAATTCAAGTACAAAAATATACAATGCTATAGAAAGTTATCTATTAAACATTATTTAATGTGATACAATTTTTTATTGTGTTTGAGAACAGAATTGCCTGATCTGCTCAAGGCACTTGGTGACGGCTGGAGGAACGGGCTTTGTGAGGTTTTGCTTCCACGATTCCAAAGACTTCAGAGCGACTTTGGGGTTGCTGGGTGCCAGATCATGAGTGGCATAAACCACAGCGAGCTGCACCTCCCACGGCAAATCTGCACACAAAATCCATCATAAAATTAGGACTTGCTGAACACTTTCCTGTTGATAGAAAACTTAAAATAAAAAAATAAGGATAAGGATTGACAAAAGAACTTGTTCATTTGATCCTTTAGTGATACCATTTTGTCTCCTGAACTTAGTGATGCGTTTTGCCAGATCCTCGACTGATGCTGCCACGTTCTCCTTAAGGGCTTTTTGGCCAAGTTGCCCTTTTTGAGATGCCAACAAACATAAGTGAAAAACAGAAGAATCCAGAAATAAATGTGAGATAATGCTCTAAAACAGGATTTACAGTAAACTTACCAAGTAGCCTGAATATTGCTGCTACAGAGACATTTCTAAACTTTGTTTCCTCTGTTTGTGTTTGTTTCAGCCAAGTATTCAAGATGAGCCAAACATCCTTTCTAATAAATGAAACATTTGACATTAGTGTTTTTGTGGCAGTAACAGAATGGCCAACATTCTTGTAACATCAATTGTAAGTTTATGCAACAAGAATGGAAAATTTGCAGTATTTGGGACACACACTGTCTCATATGAGTCTCACATTTGCCGGTTTGCATCTATTAAATGTTTTAAAAAACTAGAAAGATGAGAATTAAACACGTTGAAGCAGTTTCACATTCAGTACCGTATAACATGGGATACGGTCCAAATCCAGCCCAGTTGTGCACAGAGAAGGTCCAGGCTAAATACGTAGTCCCAGGCAGCAGGACAGAGATCATCACCATACCAACTGCTCTTCTGGAATGTCAGATTTTTGTCTTTCAGAAGAGCCTTCAGTGTGCTGCTGATGGCTCTGTAGGTGTCTCCAGGAGGCTCCTGGCAGAAAATACATCTTTTTTTTTTTTAACCAGATCAATGAAACAATGTTTACAATAATATGATCATAACTGAAAGGTCACAAACAATCACAGGTGCAGATGATTGAAATACTGAGGTGGAGCTCTAACTGTACCCTCGATTTATTAACTCTTAGGTAAGGAGGAGTCCTAAAAAATTACCTCCAAATGACCCCAAGATTTTAAAGACAAATGCAAAATAGCACACACGTTACTAAAGGGGTTTAAGTTGTATCAGACAGTAGCAGGAGTAAATAATGCTCTAGAATAGTACTTGAGTATGTAATTTGAGGCACAAAGTTAGTTTGTTTATTCAGTATTAAGCACAGTGTCACATGGTTCTATATCACTTTCTTTATTAGTATATTATGAAACAGATTTATTTGCTTGCATGTTTATTGCACTGATCTGATAATTTTTGTCATAAACAGTGTTATTAACACTGGAGTTAAGTGCAGTTACTTTGCTGCTGGTTATCAGCGTTTACTCACACTAAAAAAAAAGTCTAAAATAGTGATGTCCTGTAACACTTTTTGCTTGAATGTTGAAGAAAAAAATTAAATACTTATTGATTTAATTCAATATGAATTTATAATGAATTTACATGAAAAACTAACCCCTAACCCTAACCCTAACCCTAGATGACATATACATTGGAAATCAAAAGTAGATTAAGAATGCAGTAAAACACATTAAACATCCAGGTGAAAAACGATGTTTAATGACTGTTCTGATGACTGTTGTGATGAGAATCAGCTACTTACCGTATGCCAGTGCAGATATTTGCTGAGCAAGTAATAAATCTTTCCGTATGCCTTCATTTTGCACACGATGTGAATGGCTCTGCATAAAGGGCTGTTTTGGGAAAAAACACTTGGCCATGCCGTCACCATGACCATTATCAGTTTTGGGGCTTCAGAAAAGTCTGCAAAGGAAACAAAATAATACCACAGATTTAAAATACACTGTATAGAAAGAAATACAAAACCAAAAACAGAACACAATTGGCTTCTCTGTATGACTGTCCAGATTATTTTTAGTAGATATGTATAGAAATGTCAATATAATCTCACCTTCTTTAAGAAATCTGTAGGCGAGGGCATGTGCTTTATAAAAGTCTCCTCTCTTTTGACACAATCCCACATAAACCCTACAGAGAGACTGCAGGAGTTCATGTCCCATAGACTCTTTCTCCGCCTTGATCTTGTCCAAAACCACTTTCAGAAATGTCTCCGTTAATATCTAAATGAGACGGAAGAAAAAAAAAAAAAAATCAACCAACATCCAACTAAATCAAACATGTATTTAAGTCATGTATTCAAAACAAATATTAGGGAGTTAAGACTTGACGGTAGATTAGGTTTAGGAAAACTACTAGACTTTGCATAAACCAAAACCTGGAGTAAACATTTCTACATGACAAAAAATAACTACTGTTCAATTTCAGAACATCAGGACCAGTGAATTATGGATTGACTATTAAAAATGAGAAAACTCAAATCCAGAGCTAAAGAATTGAATGCACACTAAATAAAACAGAAGATAATCACTGACCTCGTTTACACAAAACCTGGAAATGACAAGTCTTTCTTCATCTGTCAGAGAAGGAAGTTCACAGTTTCCTTTAAGTAGTGCATCAATCCAGTTTGGAGATAAAACATCATCACAGGAATCCTGCAGTGTCTCTAATGCACTAGTGATGAGGGATTGTGTTGTGTGTTTGTGAGCTGCAGCATCAAGTTGAGGCTTTTTAGCAGCACTGGGTGGTGGCATGTCTGATGCAGCTCTCTTTGCTCTCAGGTTTGTCTGGGTTTGATTTCCTGGGAGAGGAGATTTGACATCTGACACACGAGAACACACACGAGAACACACACGAGAACACACACGAGAACACACCATAATAAGATCTTTATATTATTATGTTTGGAAAATCTTATTTTTTTTTCCACATTCATGATATTTTCTCCATATTGTTAAATTCTGTAAAATTATTTTCCTTTACTTTTAGTATTTTATAACTCTGTACAAGAAACTGTCAGGTCTCTGTTTACCAGACTCAAACTTCTGACTGTTACACATTTAGGTTCATTAGGATGTTTACATTGGCAACTCTTTCTGCATTTAACAAAAATAAATCTGGCCTTATTGTTCCAATACTTTTGGAGAAGAATGTACATGCTTTTACACACTGGAGGCAGAACCATCAAAACTAAACACACCTTTAAGTTTCAGAAGCTGGGTTTCAACACTGGCCCTTCTGTGGAAAAGAAAAGGAAATATTTAGTTAGAAGTAACACCAATACACATACATACATAAACATACATACACATGCATACATACATACATACATACACATGCATACATACATACATACATACACATATATATATATATATATATATATATATATATATATATATATATATATATATATATATATATATATATATATATATATATATATATATATATATAGTGAGGAAAATAAGTATTTGAACACCCTGCTATTTTGCAAGTTCTCCCACTTAGATATCATAGAGGGGTCTGAAATTGTCATCGTAGGTGCATGTCCACTGTGAGAGACAATCTAAAAAAAAAAAAATTATTCAGAAATCACAATATATGATTTTTTAACTATTTATTTGGATAATACAGCTGCAAATAAGTATTTGAACACCTGTCTATCAGCTAGAATTCTGACCCTCAAAGACCTGTTAGTCTGCCTTAAAAATGTCCACCTCCACTACATTTATTATCCTAAATTAGATGCACCTGTTTGAGGTCGTTAGCTGCATAAAGACACCTGTCCACCCCATACAATCAGTAAGAATCCAACTACTAACATGGCCAAGACCAAAGAGCTGTCCAAAGACACTAAAGACAAAATTGTACACCTCCACAAGGCTGGAAAGGGCTACGGGGAAATTGCCAAGCAGCTTGGTGAAAAAAGGTCCACTGTTGGAGCAATCATTAGAAAATGGAAGAAGCTAAACATGACTGTCAATCTCTCTCGGACTGGGGCTCCATGCAAGATCTCACCTCATGGGGTCTCAATGATCCTAAGGAAGGTGAGAAATCAGCCCAGAACTACACGGGAGGAGCTGGTCAATGACCTGAAAAGAGCTGGGACCACCGTTTCCAAGGTTACTGTTGGTAATACACTAAGACGTCATGGTTTGAAATCATGCATAGCATGGAAGGTTCCCCTGTTTAAACCAGCACATGTCCAGGCACGTCTTAAGTTTGCCAATGACCATTTGGATGATCCAGAGGAGTGATGGAAAGAAGTCATGTGGTCAGATGAGACCAAAATAGAACTTTTGGGTCATAATTCCACTCAACGTGTTTGGAGGAAGAAGAATGATGAGTACCATCCCAAGAACACCATTCCTACTGTGAAGCATGGGGGTGGTAGCATCATGCTTTGGGGGTGTTTTTCTGCACATGGGACAGGGCGACTGCACTGTATTAAAGAGAGGATGACCGGGGCCATGTATTGCGAGATTTTGGGGAACAACCTCCTTCCCTCAGTTAGAGCATTGAAGATGGGTCGAGGCTGGGTCTTCCAACATGACAATGACCCGAAGCACACAGCCAGGATAACCAAGGAGTGGCTCTGTAAGAAGCATATCAAGGTTCTGGCGTGGCCTAGCCAGTCTCCAGACCTAAACCAAATAGAGAATCTTTGGAGGGAGCTCAAACTCCGTGTTTTTCAGCGACAGGCCAGAAACCTGACTGATCTAGAGAAGATCTGTGTGGAGGAGTGGGCCAAAATCCCTCCTGCAGTGTGTGCAAACCTGGTGAAAAACTACAGGAAACGTTTGTACTCTGAAATTGCAAACAAAGGCTACTGTACCAAATATTAACATTGACTTTCTCCGGTGTTTAAACACTTATTTGCAGCTGTATCATACAAATAAATAGTTAAAAAAAAAAAAAAAAATCATACATTGTGATTTCTGGATTTTTTTTTTTTAGATTAGGTCTCTCACAGTGGACATGCACCTACAATGACAATTTCAGACCCCTCCATGATTTCTAAGTGGGAAAACTTGCAAAATAGCAGGGTGTTCAAATACTTACATTTCATTTTTTATATTTATATATATTTATATATATATATATATATATATATATATATATATATATATATATATATATATATATATATATATATATTTTTTTTTTTTTTTTTTTATGTATTATGGAAGATTATTACGTACAATATTCAAAAGGAATTAATAAATTGACATAATCCAAAACAATTGCAAATCTTGCATTACTGTTTGCTTTGTTGCAAGTAAATGCAGTGACTCCCATATTTTAAGTGAAAAAGTAAAGTCTATTTGCAACTGTATTGTCACTCTGTTTATTGTGATGTCACTCACAGTCGATGGCCAAGAGAAGAAATGCCAGTAATATACTTGATGGTTCAGGTTCTCTACTTACATATGAACAATTAAAAAACAACCATGAATTTCCCATTTTGTTTAGAGAATACAAAATCAGTGATCAATGCTATCCCAAGTGGCTTGTTACAACTTTATAAATCTCATCTTGGTGCGTGTGATATTGTCAGGGTGCGAGTGAAACAGGAGGCGGACGCTGGAATAAGCTCACTCAGGTTTATTGATGAGAATGAGAGAGTGAGATACACACGAACACACACACAGACGCGCACACGCACGCATGCACACGGCAGTCCTTCGGCTGAGAGAGTCCGAGGTGCGTTTTGGGGAAGCGTAGCTGACCCGAGATGCACGGGGAGGAGAAGCGCAGCCGATACGGAATTGAGAAGTCCAGATGAAACGGATAAATAGAGTCCTGTGTGGCAATCCAGCCACAGAAACATAGACCGCACATAAAGTCCAACACATTCAATAACGAACAGGGAGTGAATGTGAGTGAGGGGTTTATGTAGGAGCGGGTAGCGTGATGATCAGCTTTAGGTGTGCATCATTAAACCTGGAGCTTTAGAGAAAGTGGAGGCATGAGTGATAATAAGCTCCAGGTGTGCGTGGTTAAACCTGGAGCTCTAGGGAGAGCGGAGGCATAGTGAGCCACCAAAAGGGGCGTGGCAGGTGGATCCCTGACAGATATAGTAACTAAGTACAACAAACCAACCACAGGTGCTGTTTACCTGTAACAAGTAAACACATACGCCAAACAATTCATAACCTAAACAAGAACGTTCAAAAAAGTTTTTTTTGGGTTTAAATAATTGATAAAATAAACTGGATATAAACGTAGCTCATTTCATACAAATATCCTATTCCAAACAAGGTTAATGAAGTTCAGTTTCAAATATTACACTGTATTTAACCTGTTAATTCCATATTTGTAAAAAATTTGAACATTACAGTTCTTTGTACATTTTGCAACCAACAGAAAAATGTATTCCTCATCTTTTTTTTACTTGTGATGTGGTACTTGAAAATTACATTTATAATTTTATTCATAGTTCTTTTAGTTTCATGTTAAAATGACTACGTTCTATATTCACAATTGTACATTTTCGAAATCACTGCCTGAAATATTGCCTATCCTCTGTGAAATACAAAACCTTTTAAACAAGTTTGATCTAATAGAAAAACACAAATCTTCTGTTATTTTCTCGACACTCAGATCTTATTAATGATACATTGTGGGTTTTTTCTAATTAGTTAGGGTTTTTTTTTTTCCTTCCTTTATTGCTTTATTTGATTGTTGGTCTGTCTAGTGTTATTTAAATTATATTTTGTTGTTTGCTTATACTGTATATCTTTTACTTAATTTTTTGTTCTGTTTACTGTTGAAAGTTAATTGTATAATTCAGTTTGCGTAACTTGTAACTTTCTTTGGGCAAAAAAATAAAGATTATTTGTCTACATGGTTCCATTACGAAGGGGGCGTGGCTTTGGGGGCGTGGCGCACGCAGTTTAGCTCCTGTGTGATTTCGGGATTTTGCCGGTTCGGTCTTTATGCTCTTTTACTCACTGGACTGATGCTTTTACTTACAGCCACTAAAGGTATTTTTAATTATTAATGATCGTGTTTATGTGACGTTAAGATTTAGGAAGTTTACTGAAGCTAAACTACTTTCATGCTAGATAGAGCTTCCCGGATGTTCTGGGTGAGCACTTGACTAGCACGTGACTAACGATGAATCCGCGAACATTAATGAAATCAATTAAACTGAAGATCAGATTCGTGAACGTGTATCATTGTAGGAATAGATCCAAAACGTGTTTTGGGGTAAATACCGCTGGTGTGTTGACACTTTTGAAGTTGAAATTGATCGCGGTGAGTTGCGTGGTGGAGAAGTTTGACACTTAATAGAAGGTAGTATGTGGGCTGCTGCTCCGCGTCCTTGGTTTTTAACAATACGGTGACGTCATAGAGACGCCAAAACTCATTGTGTCACTTGTGCTCTATGTGGAGGCGGATAGTCCACCCTGTAGAACAAATAGTACACAATGATGGCAGGTTTTACTAAGAGTATAACACTATGTACAGTGGGTATAGAGTAGTATGTACAACTAATCATGAATTCACAGTGAAATTCCCTCTGTGATTAATATAGTTTATAACATTCACTCAGTATGTACAGTTACATGTGCAGTATATTGTAGCACTGAGTATGTACACTTGCATTAGCTGTATACTGTAACACTGAGTATGCACAGTTAGAAGAGCTGTAGACTATAACACTCAGTATGTACAATTACATGAGCAGTAGATTGTAACATGGAGTATATAAAGTTAAACATGCAGTAGATTAAACAGAGTATGTAGAGTTAAATGAGCACTAGACTGTAACACTAAGTATGTGCAGTTCCATGAGCAGTGAGTAGACTGTAACACTAAATATGTACAGTTGTATTAGCAGTGGACTGTAACACTGCATATGTACAGCTATAGTTGCAGTAGACTGTAGACTGTAGACTGTAACACTGAGTATGTACAGTAACATGTGTAGTAGACTATAACACTGAGTATGTAAAGTTCCTTGATCATCAGTCTGTAATACTGTGTGGTATGTACAGTTTGATATGCATTAGATCATAACACTGAGTATGTAGAAGTTGATGAGCAGTAGACTGTAACACTAAGTATGTACACTTGCATGTTGTTTTTTTCCTGGTGCTCATGTTCTCTACATTGCTGCGCAGGTAACTGATCCTGATAATGAACAAGATCTTATGAGCTGTTGTCCTCCATGCTGGAACGAACGACTTCAGGCTGAGGCAAATGGAGATCCTGTAGAGAGACTTTTCCTTATTCTAGTTGAGACAAGTCAAGTCAAGTCAAGTTTATTTGTATAGCGCTTTTCACAACAGACATTGTCTCAAAGGAGCTTTTCAGAAATCAACAGTCAAGGTGAATGGTGTGCATTTATCCCTGATGAGCAGCCATGGCGACTGTGGCAAAGAAAAACTCCCTTAGATGTTATGAGGAAGAAACCTTGAGAGGAACCAGACTTAAAAGGGGAACCCATCCTCATTTGGGTGATATCAAGAGTTTGATCATAAATCTTTCAACAATACAGAACACTGGAGAGTGAGAACTAACATGAGTACTGGAGTATAAGATTGTAAGTAATGTTCTTTCTACAGTCTTATACAGTCTTTATGGTTATAAAACTAGGAGCTACTAAGCTCAACATTTGTGATCATCACAGATCCAGCACCAGCTTCTCCATACCAGAGCCTTTAAACACTCCAGGAGGTCCAATGTCAAAACTCCACACATGTAGTGGGATCCGATTGGCACTGGTACGTCCCTAGATGGTTCGGCATGTTTGCGAGTTCGACATCTACTTCTTCATAGGTCCATAATCTTCATGAGGTGGGACGTGAATGGAGCTGGCCAAACCTCCGGATGCCTCGGGATGGGGAGAGAAAGAGAAGCAGTGGAGAGGAATTAGCGTAGCTGCTGTTCATGATATTAACAGCACAAGTTGATAATGCGCATGTGATCATATGTTCTGGAGCACAAGGTTATGATGTGAGACGTATGTTATGTGTAGGCTTTGCTAAAAAGATAAGTTTTTAATCTACACTTAAACTGTGAGAGTGTGTCTAAACCCCGAACACTGTCAGGAAGACTGTTCCAAAGTTTGTAGCACATCACCCACAATGAGGCTCATAGTCATGGACCGCTTCCTACATAACAGAGAGTAATTGAGCGGTTCAGTAGACTTTTTGCTTTAAATTAATAGCTACAGTCATGGTGTCGAGAACACAAACTACCCTTTGTTGATAACAGGAATTTTTTCTGGGAGCGTCCTTGGTTTTACCTCCCTGATTCTTTTTTGCTCATTCCCCAGCAGAATTGTAGTGGGATTCCAATCAGACAACATCTTCAGGATGCTGCACTCCATCTGACTGGTAAGACATTATGCAATTCACAATGATGGTAGTTGTTGTACAACAAACCAAAAAGATACAAGTACACATATAGGTAGTTTTATAGAAACCTTATTTTAAGATCAAGAAATAAATACACTACAAGATCCCTGTCAGACTGGTCATGGGGGTGGTCTAGCAACCGTTTAAAGCACCCTTCTTCATGTTAGTCAAAGATTAGGATTCAGGTTTAAATTATTTGAAGTGCTTATTCTTAATGTTGTGTACAGTAGACCCCCAGGGCTCCACATTGATTTTCTTCAAGATTTTGCTCATTTTCTTTTAGACCTCTTGGTCAATTTTGATAAAGTGCTGCTTGTAGAAAATTTTTATTATTCATGTAGATGATATAAATGATGCCCCACGAATATCATTTGCAGACTTAATAAACTTAAACTAACCTAGTTAAATAACTAGACCGATTCATTGTTTTAATCACACGCTAGATTAATAATATCCCACGGAGCAGACGTGACTGATATAGAAATTTTACCTCAGAGTGATGATATTACAGACCATTACCTCATACTGTACACACCGAGCAGTAGAGCAATGCTAACGATCTTGACGAAATGGCTAACAACATAGGCACTATCCTCACTAGCACATTAGACTCAGTTGCCCCTATCCGATTAAAAAAGCTTAGAGAAAAAACACCTGCACCATTGTATAATAGTCATACTCATGCCCTTAAGGGAGCAGCCCATAATCTGGAGATAAAATGGCTAAAATCCTAATTGGAGGTTTTTAGAATTGCATATAAAGAGAGAATGCTCAACTACAGACAGACGCTAAACAAACTACAGACAGACGCTGCTAGAGCAGAGCACCTGAGAAAACTCAAAGAAAACAACCAAAACAATGGCAGGTTCCTTTTTTGTACAGTGGCTAAATGAACAACAAATCAGATATCTGAAAAGAGACTTCCATTACAGTTTAGTAGTGAGACTTTACTGAAAGAATTTTAAGTATTTGAAACACAACTGTGGAGGTCCATCCTCTGACAGCATCTCGAGATCCAGTCTCACCTAAAGCTCCACAATTACAATTACAATGCTTTACAAGTTCAGTATGGGACTTCGTGTGATCTTATCACCAAAGCCAAATCAAAACATGTCTGTTAGATCCAATTCCAACTAAACTACTGAAAGAAGCGTTACATACAGCTGGTGAGCCTCTTCTCAATTCTCTTCTTAAACGTCTCTAAACCCCTCAAGTTTGCAGTTATTAAGCCCCTAATTTAGAAACCTAATTTGGACCCAAATGAACTATCAAATTTCAGACCCATTTCAAACCTTCTATTTATATTTAAGATTCTAGAAAAGATTGTTTCTGCCCAGTTATGCTCCTGCTTACAAGAAAACAATATCTTTGAAGAGATTTAGTCACGTATCCGGCTCTATCATAGCAGAAACTGCAATAGTTAAAATTACAAATGACCTGTTTTTAGACCAAGGCAACATCTCTCTGTTAGTTTTACTAGATCTTAGTGCTGCATTCAATACTATAGATCATGATTTTCTCCTGGATCGCCTACAAAATTACATCGGCAGTCAGGGACAGGCATTAAGATGGTTACCATTTTGTAGATTTCACTATTTAAATATCCAGGTTAATCCAAGTTATATGGGGTGCCACAAGGTTCAGTTCTGGGACCCCTGCTTTTCACAATATACATGCTTCTATTGGGAAATATTATTAGAAGGCCTGGGATTAGCTCAGTTTACCAGGTCAACTGAACGTGTTAATAATTTAAAGATGAGGCATAACTTTCTTTTGTTAATTTCTCATAAGACATTTGATAAATGTCTTAATGATAAGACAGTTTGCTCACCGGCCCAAAAGACTACACAGTACATAGAAGCTCCAGCATTTCAACTTGCATTTAGAAGGATGTACTGTAAATACTAGCTCAACAGTAAAAGAAGTGGGAGTTATTTTAGACAGCAACTTGTCTTTTAAAAATCATATCACCCATATTACAAAAACTGGCATCTTCCACCTTAGAAATCTTGCTAAGCTAAGAAACATGTTGTCTATATCTAATGCAGAGAAGCTACTCCATGCATTCATGACCTCCAGACTGGACTATTGTAATGCATTACTAGGTGGTTGTCGTGCTTCATTAATAAAATAGCTACAGTTATTCCAGAATGCAGCAGCCGGAGTTCTCACAAGGTTCTCACAACCTCAATCTTATCATCACTACACTAGCTACCTGTTAAGTTTCTAATCGACTACAGATGATTGCCATTTACTTACCTAAATGGTATGGCTCCCATGTATCTATCCAGTCTTCCAACACACTACAAGCCGTCACGCTCTTTGAGATCTCAAAACTCTGAACTTCTAGTAGTTTCTAGAATTGCAAAGTCCACTAAAGGTGGTAGAGCACTTGTGCTTCAGTACGTTTGACCATGCTACGCTAATTCCCCTCCACTGCTTTTGTCTCTCTACCCATCCCAAGGTTGCGTGAGCTCCAGTCCTGTTCCACCTCATTAAGGTTATAGACCCTTAAAGAAGTAGATGCCAAACTCGCAAACATCCCGAACCATCTAGAGACGTTCCAGCGCCATCTAGATTCAACTTCATGTAGTGTTTGGACATTGGACCTCTTTGAGTGTTTAAAGGCATGGAGAAGCTGGTTTTGGATCTATGATTATCTTAAATGTTGAGCTATTATATGAGTTGCTTAGTAGCTCCTGGTTCCATAACCTCAACTGACTGTATAGGACTGTAGAACGTGCATTACTCATAATCTTACATTCCAGTGCTCATGTTAGTTCTCACTCCATGGTGTTTTGTATTGTTTTAATGATTTATAATCACACTTTTGATGTCACCCAAATGAGAATGGGTTCCCCTTTTGAGTCTAGTTCCTCTCAAGGTTTTTCCTCATAATATCAATTTTTTTTCTTTGCCCCAGGCTGGTCATCTGGGATAAATACACATAATTCACCTTAATTCTTAAATTCTCTAAAGCTGCTTTGGGACAATGTCTATTAGGAAAAGCACTAATAATAAACTTGAAAAAAAAAACTTGACTTGACTAGTCCTCGCTTATGTGTTTATGTGACTACAAGTGTTAATAACCTCACTTTTGGCAAACAGGGCAGCTAGCTCTCAGTCGAAACATCATGAGACTAAAAAAAGATTTTGCAAGCACCTGTCACACTGTGCTGCTTAAAAAACAATCCTGAAAGCATTTTTTAGGATGCACCACCCTGCCAGTAACAGTCACTCACTCTTAGCTCAGGTTGGTGTATAGCATGGCAGCACTTGGTGTCTAACAAAAGCCACTATTACATCCCTGGGTGGGCTTGAACCACTAACCTTTTGGTAAATAGAATGACATTATCACCCACCCTGTGTGTAGCCTAGCGGTCACGTAGTCAGTTACAGCATTTAATAAGGTCCTGTAATGAGGTTGGTGGGTTTTTTCCTCCACGTTTTAATGTGTAATATATATATATATATAATATATATATATATATATATATATATATATATATATATATATATATATATATATATATATATATATATAATATATATATATATATATATATATATATATATATATATATATACATACAGTGAGGAAAATAAGTATTTGAACACCCTGCTATTTTGCAAGTTCTCCCACTTAGAAATCATGGAGGGGTCTGAAATTGTCATCGTAGGTGCATGTCCACTGTGAGAGACATAATCTAAAAAAAAAAAAATCCAGAAATCACAATATATGATTTTTAAACTATTTATTTGTATGATACAGCTGCAAATAAGTATTTGAACACCTGTCTATCAGCTAGAATTCTGACCCTCAAAGACCTGTTAGTCTGCCTTTAAAATGTCCACCTCCACTACATTTATTATCCTAAATTAGATGCACCTGTTTGAGGTCGTTAGCTGCATAAAGACACCTGTCCACCCCATACAATCAGTAAGAATCCAACTACTAACATGGCCAAGACCAAAGAGCTGTCCAAAGACACTAAAGACAAAATTGTACACCTCCACAAGGCTGGAAAGGGCTACGGGGAAATTGCCAAGCAGCTTGGTGAAAAAAGGTCCACTGTTGGAGCAATCATTAGAAAATGGAAGAAGCTAAACATGACTGTCAATCTCTCTCGGACTGGGGCTCCATGCAAGATCTCACCTCGTGGGGTCTCAATGATCCTAAGGAAGGTGAGAAATCAGCCCAGAACTACACGGGAGGAGCTGGTCAATGACCTGAAAAGAGCTGGGACCACCGTTTCCAAGGTTACTGTTGGTAATACACTAAGACGTCATGGTTTGAAATCATGCATGGCACAGAAGGTTCCCCTGCTTAAACCAGCACATGTCCAGGCACGTCTTAAGTTTGCCAATGACCATTTGGATGATCCAGAGGAGTCATGGGAGAAAGTCATGTGGTCAGATGAGACCAAAATAGAACTTTTGGGTCATAGTTCCACTCAACGTGTTTGGAGGAAGAAGAATGATGAGTACCATCCCAAGAACACCATCCCTACTGTGAAGCATGGGGTGGTAGCATCATGCTTTGGGGGTGGTTTTTTTGCACATGGGACAGGGCGACTGCACTGTATTAAGGAGAGGATGACTGGGGCCATGTATTGCGAGATTTTGGGGAACAACCTCCTTCCCTCAGTTAGAGCATTGAAGATAGGTCGAGGCTGGGTCTTCCAACATGACAATGACCCGAAGCACACAGCCAGGATAACCAAGGAGTGGCTCTTTAAGAAGCATATCAAGGTTCTGGCGTGGCCTAGCCAGTCTCCAGACCTAAACCCAATAGAGAATCTTTGGAGGGAGCTCAAACTCCGTGTTTCTCAGCGACAGGCCAGAAACCTGACTGATTTAGAGAAGATCTGTGTGGAGGAGTGGGCCAAAATCCCTCCTGCAGTGTGTGCAAACCTGGTGAAAAAGTACAGGAAACGTTTGACCTCTGTAATTGCAAACAAAGGCTACTGTACCAAATATTAACATTGACTTTCTCAGGTGTTCAAATACTTATTTGCAGCTGTATCATACAAATAAATAGTTAAAAAAATCATACATTGTGATTTCTGGATTTTTTTTTTTTAGATTATGTCTCTCACAGTGGACATGCACCTACGATGACAATTTCAGACCCCTCCATGATTTCTAAGTGGGAGAACTTGCAAAGTAGCAGGGTGTTCAAATACTTATTTTCCTCACTGTGTATATATATATATATATGTATATATATATATATATATATATATATATATATATATATATATATATATATATATATATATATATATATACACACACACACACACACACACACACACACAGTGGTACCTCGACATACAAGTGCCCTAATATACGAGTTTTTTGAGATACGAGCGGTCACTCGGTCGATTTTTTTGCTTTGATACGCGAGCAAAAACTTGAGATACAAGCTTGAGACGCCGCTGCTAGATGGCGAATCAAAGCCAGAAAGCGACGATTGTGACAAAAATTAAAATAAGCAAAAAAGAAAAAGTTTGTAAAACTAAAATTGTAAAGTTTAGGGATACGTAGTGTGCATGAGTTATAGTCAAATAAAAAATTAGTTTTCCGTTCGCCTCCGCTTATCGCCTCTATTTTTCCTGGGTTTTTCACGATTTCACGAACTTTAAGCCAAAATACTAAACCCCATAACATTAAACCAATGAAATTTCCGAACGGAAATGAAAAAACGCATCTCACCTGTGTTCTGAGCTGCACAGCTTCGGGAGAAAAAACTTCCATCGGGTAATTTTATTAAACGCACAACGATGCCAAAAGATAAACCCCCGAGAGAAATAGTTGTGAAAGGAAGGAGGAAGACAGTGAACAATGACTTTCTTGGTAGGCTACTGTTTAGATACAAGCCGTTGTAATGCATTGAGTCTGGGTGAAGGGAGAGCTCGGTAGCAACATAAATCATATAAGCACAGACAGGTTTCCAAAACTCGTGCTTTTTTATTTTTCTTGGCAACAGCGTTATGGGTTAGTCAAATAAACTTAGAAATGAGCATCAGAAAATAATAAGGACATGATCCTCATCTTGAACACAAGCAGTAATACCAGAAAATGCAGTGCCAGGCTATTCCCAAAATACCGCTATGCTCCTAAAGAAAGCGCAACATATTTCACCCGTTACACCGTGTGTAATGTGTCTTTCATTAAAGCCTGTGTAAAGTACATTAGTGTAGACTAGTGCGGCTTATAGACAGGTGCGGCTTATTAATGTTAAAAATTTAAATATTTGTAAAATTCAGTGGGTGCGGCTTATATATGGGTGCACTTTATAGTCCGGAAATTACGGTATACAGTGGTACCTCGACATACGAGTTTCATTCATTCCGTAACCTTGTTCGTATGTCAAATTGCTCGTATTTTAAAGCAAATTTCCCCATTGAAATTAATTGAAATGCCATTAATCCGTTCCAGCCCCCAAAATGCCACCCCAGTTGTTTTTGTTACGTGTTTTTGAATAAGAAAAAATTATTTATAAATGACAAATCTTGTATAATAACATAATAAAAGAGAATGTAAAGATATAAAAGGTTTTATTCAGTGTATTTTCCTTGGAGATGAGACGACTTGAGCTAACGAAAACTTTAGACAAAACTTTAGAAAACTTTTCCCGGCGGCAGCGTAACAACTCATTAATTCATGCTCGTGGAATGATGAGATGGACAACATTAGCCGATGCATACCACTTTACTTGTTTTTATGAAGATAGATTCGCAGGGTTACAGTATAATATAACTCCCAGGTGGATAAACTTGGATTAACCGACCGCACTGCAGAACACAAATCATATAAATCGCACACAGATGCAGAGAAGCTCGTCCATGCGTTTATGACCTCTAGAATAGACTACTGTAATGCATTACTAGGTGGATGTCCTGCATCATTAATAAACAAGCTTCAGTTAGTTCAGAATGCCGCAGCAAGAGTTCTTACTAGGTCAAGAAAATACGATCATATAACCCCAATCTTATCGTCCCTACATTGGCTTCCTATTAAGTTTCGAATAGACTACAAACTACTGCTACTCACTTATAAAGCACTAAATGGTTTGGCTCCCATGTATCTATCCAGTCTTTTAACACGCTACAATCCATCACGCTCCCTGAGATCTCAAAACTCTGGGCTTCTAGTAGTTCCTAGAATAGCAAAGTCCACTAAAGGCGGTAGAGCATTTTCACATTTAGCTCCTAAACTCTGGAATAGTCTTCCTGACAGTGTTCGGGGTTCAGATACACTCTCCCAGTTTAAGTGTAGATTAAAAACATATCTTTTTAGCAAAGCCTACACATAACACACATCACACACATCACATCACAACCTTGTGCTCCAGAATATATGATTACATGCACATTATCAACTTGTGCTGTTAATATCATGAACAGCAGCTACGCTAATTCCTCTCCACTGCTTCTCTTTCTCTCCCCATCCCGAGGCATCCTGAGGTTTGGCCAGCTCCAGTCACGTCCCACCTCGTGAAGATTATGGACCTATGGATGATCATGGAGAAGTAGATGCCGAGTGTTTAAAGGCCCTGGCATGGAGAAGCTGATGCTGGATCTATGATGATCACAAATTGTTCTGTATTGTTGAAAGATGTATGACCAAACTCTTGATGTCACCCATATGAGGATGGGTTCCCCTTTGAGTCTGGTTCCTCTCAAGGTTTCTTCCTCATATCATCTAAGGGAGTTTTTCCTTGCCACTGTCGCCACGGCTTGCTCATCAGGGACAAACGCACACCATTTACCTTCACTGTTGTTTTCTGTAAAGCTGCTTTGAGACAATGTCTGTTGTGAAAAGCGCTATACAAATAAACTTGACTTGACTTGACTTGACACAGGAAAAACATCCAGCCCGCACACTTCTTTCCCTCACTACACTACCCATAATGCATTTTACTCTAGACTTCAATACCCAGAGATAGTAGCCTTAAAGAAATAGCTCTCATTTTCCCTCTAATGCAACACTATCTTAATTTCCTCACAATCTTCACTTTCTGGCTTTGATTTGCCTTCTTGCAGCGGCGTCTCGAGCTCGTATCTCAAGTTTTTGCTCGCGTATCAGAGCAAAAAATCGACCGAGTGAACGCTCGTATCTCAAAAAACTTGTATGTTAGGGCATTCGCATGTCGAGGTACCACTGTATATATACACACACAATCTAACAATATCTGAGTAAAAGAAAGGATGTTGTGAATAAATGTGTGTTGGGTTAAAGGTTTTTAATTTCGACTCTTTTTTAAAAAAAAATGGATAAATGCGCACTTCATTAATTGCATTAATAAAATTAGTATTGTAAAAATTATTAAATGTTAATTACAATTAAAAGTATTTTCAGTATAAAGGACATTATATACTATATAGGTCAACCCAAACAGTTTAAAACAGTTGTTAAGCTTTTTCATGAGCCATTTATACTTTTTCATCTTCATTCCTGTAGAATCTGTACAAAAACACACAATTGACCTTAATTTCAAAACGCCAGCAAAACTGTAATGCAAGGAAAATGCACAAGAATCTGCAGAATCTTTTATCCTGCATGTATTATATGCTGTATAATAATGATGGTTTCTACAGCTCTGGCATCATATAGATGTTATTAAGAGGGTGATTGGGTGTGAAATGCACCATCCGCCACTGTAAAGAGACAATCAATAACACTGTGCAGATCTATTATGTATTTTATTATTTTATTTACAAAAATATACAATGCTAGAAATTCAATCCATTATAATTGATTTAAAGTGATCTAATTTTTTGGCTTTATGTGAGAACAGAGGAAGCTGATCTGCTTTAGGCACTTGGTGACGGCTGGAGGAACGGGCTTTGTGAGGTTTTGCTTCCATGATTTCAAAGACTTCAGAGCGACTTTGGGGTTGCTGGGTGCCAGATCATGAGTGGCATAAACCACAGCGAGCTGCACCTCCCACGGCAAATCTGCACACAAAATCCATCATAAAATTAAGACTTGCTGAAGCACTTTCCTGTTGATAGAGAACTAAAAATCAGAGAATAAAGATAAAGATTGATAGAGGACTTGTTTATTTGATCCTTTAGTGATACCTTTTTGTCTCCCGAACTCAGTTATGCTTTTTCCCAGATCTTCGACTGATGCTGCCAGATTCTCCTTCAGGCCTTGTTGGCCAAGTCGCCCTGTTTGAGATGGACAAAGAACATGAGTGAAAAACAGAAGAATCCAGAAAATATGAGAGATAGTGCTCTAAAACAGGATTTACAAGAAACTTACCAAGTAGCCTGAATATTGCTGCTACAGAGACGTTTTTGAACTGTGTTTCCTTTGGTTGTGTTTGCAACAGCCGAGTTTTCAAGATGAGCAACACACCCTTTCTAATAAATAGAAAATGTAATATATTAAGTGTTTTGTGGCAGTAATTAAATAGTCAATGTGCTTGTACCATCATTTGTTAGTTTATGCAACAAGAATGGAAGATTTGCAGTATTTGGGACACACTGTCTCATATGAGTTTTACATTTGCATGTTTGCCAGTATCAAATGTTAAAAAAAAAACTAGAAAGATGAGAATTAAACACGTTGAAGCAGTTTTACATTCAGTACCGTATAACATGGGTGACGGTCCAAATCCAGCCCAGTTGTGCACAGAGAAGGTCCAGGCTGAATACGTAGTCCCAGGCAGGAGGACAGAGATCATCACCATACCAACTGCTCTTCTGAAATGTCAGACTTGTGTCTTCCAGAAGAGCCTTTAGTGTGCTGGTGATGGCTCTGTAGAGGTTTCCTGGAGGCTCCTGGCAGAAAATACATATTTTCTTCAAAAACCAGATCAATGAAACAATGTTTACAATAATATTATGAAAACTGAAAGGTTGATGCTTGAAATGCTTGGAATACTGAGGTAGAGTTCTAACTGTGCATTCTGCTCTTTTTATAACCTCTATTTATTACTCTTATGTAAGGAGGAGTCCTAGAAAATGACATCCAAATGACTCCATGATTTTAAATACGCATGCAAAATAGCACATGTTACTAAAGGTTTTATGTATTAGAAGGTAGCAGGGATAAATAATGCTCTGGAATAGCAGTAATTATCTGGAGTATGTAATTTGAGGTTAGTTAGTTTGTTTCTTTGTTTATTTAGTAGTGATCACAGTGTCACATGGTTCTATATCACTTCCTTAATTAATATATTATGAAATACAGATTTATTTTCTTATTTTACTTTCTTATTTTTATTGCACTGATCTGATCATTTTTGTCATCAACAGTGTCATTAACACTTGAGTTAAGTGAAGAATGCAGTAAAAGACATAAAAAAAAGTCTATTAAAATGTTTAATGACTGTTGTGATGAGAATCAGCTACTTACCGTATGCCAGTGCAGATATTTGCTGAGCAAGTAATAAATCTTTCCGTATGCCTTCATTTTGCACACGATGTGAATGGCTCTGCATAAAGGGCTGTTTAGGGAGAAAACACTTGGCCATGCTGTCACCATGACCATTATCAGTTTTGGGGCTTCGGAAAAGTCTGCAAAGGAAACAAAATGATACCACAGATTAAAAATACACTGTATAGAAAGAAATACAAAACCAAAAACAGAACACAATTGGCTTTTTTGTATCATTGTCCATATTATTTTTAGGATATATGTAATGAAATATCAATATAATCTCACCTTCTTTAAGAAATCTGTAGGCGAGGGCATGTGCTTTATAAAAGTCTCCTCTCTTTTGACACAATCCCACATAAACCCTACAGAGAGACTGCAGGAGTTCATGTCCCATAGACTCTTTCTCCGCCTTGATCTTCTCCAAAACCACTTTCAGAAACGTCTCTGCTAACGACTAAATGAGACGGAAGAAAAAGATCAACCAACATCCAACTAAATCAAACATGTATTCAAGTCATGCATTTAAAACAAATATTAGGGAGTGAAGACTTGACGGTAGATTAGGTTTAGGAAAACTACTAGACTGCATAAACCAAAACCTGAAGTAAACATTTTTACATGACAAATCAAATCTACTGTTCAATTTCAGAACATCAGGACCAGTGAATTATGGATTGATTTTTAAAAGCTTAAATCCAGAGCTAAGAATTGAATGCACACTAAATAAAACAGAAGATAATCACTGACCTCGTTTACACAAAACTTGGAAATGACAGATTTTTCCTTATCTGTCAGAGAAGGAAGTTCACAGTTTCCTTTAAGTAGTGCATCAATCCAGTTTGGAGATAAAACATCATAGCAGGAATCCTGCAGTGTCTCTAATGCACTAGTGATG
This sequence comes from Silurus aristotelis, assembly GCF_946808225.1. Classification (NCBI taxonomy): domain Eukaryota; kingdom Metazoa; phylum Chordata; class Actinopteri; order Siluriformes; family Siluridae; genus Silurus; species Silurus aristotelis. The sequence continues at coordinate 28,011,007 of NC_139576.1, read as the reverse complement.
AGGGATTGTGTTGTGTGTTTGTGAGCTGCAGCATCAAGTCGAGGCTTTTTAGCAGCACTGGGTGGTGGCATGTCTGGTGCAGCTCTCTTTGCTCTCAGGTTTGTCTGGGTTTGATTTCCTGGGAGAGGAGATTTGACATCTGACACACACACACACACACACACACACACACACACACACACACACACACACAGCATTGCATTTCTCTGTAATGACAATAACCTGTTTATTAAAGTCGCACTTCAAAATATACAGATAGATTTCAGTATTACCTTTGTTTAACTCGTTTTTTATTTTGGAGAGTTTTTCCTGTTGAGGTTCAAAATCAAAAACAAGTTTCATTTAGTCACAGTTCTCACTAAAAGTTCAATTACATCTGCATTTGAAATTAAAAAATACCTCCGTTGAGCCAATGCTTTTCTCAAGGCTTTCGAATTTGTTTTTCAGGCCTTGCATAACCAAATGTTGACTGGTGTTTTCATCTGTCCAATGATTTACAAATTGAAATGAAAAGGTGTTTGGATCACACAAATCACATTATATGTTTATTTGACAGAAGTGTATCATGCATTAATAATGTGCTTGTACTGTCTTACACACTGAAGGCAGAAGCATCAAAACTCTACCCACCTTTAAGTGCCTGAAGCTGGTTTTTAATACCGGCATTTCTGTGAAAAATAAAATAAAAGATTCAGACAGAACACTAGATGTTTGTGTGCAGTTTATGACACAGTATAGATAATGCATTGGGAATGTGATATTACAGGAAAATAAACAGTATAAATAAAGTAAAAACAGTAAAAGAAAACTTACTTGTTTGTGTTGTTGTCCTGCATCTTCAAGCTTTTCATGTATAAAGTGTTTATATTATATATTTTGAATATTACCCACAAACAGTTTTGATCGTTCTGTCGCCAGAAAAATAAATCGTTTGTGTACTGGTTTCCATGGAAAGGGGGCGTGGCTTTGGGACGATACCAGAGAGGCGGGGCTTCTAGGATCAACGCGCCGTCGCGTTAAAAGTGATCTTGTTAAAAGTGATGAGAAGATCGGATCATTTTAGTGACTTGGTTGTTTGAATCTCATTCATAAAAATGAACTAATCTTTTTTGAATCATTTAGTTCATTTCGTTCATTTGGTCAGAAATAAAATAAAACAACAATAACACAGACTTTGACTATAGTTACAATTATTTCTATATTTATTTATACCTGCATAGCCTTTATGGGAGTCACGTGACAAAAGAACAAATGACTTGAACTAGAAGAGTGTAGAGTGATAAACCACTGCATTCTGTTTCCTCTACATAAACTACGGAGATTTTGCGATGCTTTGCTCACGCGCGTCCAGTAGAAAATGAAGAATGACTCTTTGGAACGAATCGTTCAGAATCAAGGAATCGTTCATAACCGACTCATCACTACTCTGCATCATCAGTAATAAGCTCCGGGAGAAATTCCGTGTTCCAGGTGGAGGATGAAGACCCTCTGCCGGGATGGAGCGACTGTAAGACCCTTGTAACGGTGACTTTCTAGACTTTATGGGTTTTATTCTCTTTGCAACACCGAGTCCCACACTTTAAGAACCACTGAGCTAGGCTAACTAGCCGGCTAACTAATTTTAGCTTCAATAGGTTTTATCCTTAGTTTCGTTTTTTAACATTTAATGAGTTTAAAATAAATTATAAATATCCTAATGAGTTAAAATAGATTGTATTTGTTTTTTTGGTCAATTTGTAGTTAAATATTTTAAGAAACTAGTTAACACAAAAACAGCGCTAGCAAACCCGGCTAGCATGAGGCTAATGATGATGTCAAGTCAAGTCAAGTCAAGTCAAGTCAAGTTTATTTGTATAGCGCTTTTCACAACAGACATTGTCTCAAAGCAGCTTTACAGAAAACAACAGTGAAGGTGAATGGTGTGCGTTTGTCCCTGATGAGCAGCCGTGGCGACAGTGGCAAGGAAAAACTCCCTTAGATGATATGAGGAAGAAACCTTGAGAGGAACCAGACTCAAAGGGGAACCCATCCTCATATGGGTGACATCAAAAGTTTGGTCATAAATCTTTCAACAATACAGAACAATTTGTGATCATCATAGATCCAGCATCAGCTTCTCCATGCCAGGGCCTTTAAACACTCGGCATCTACTTCTCCATGATCATCCATAGGTCCATAATCTTCACGAGGTGGGACGTGACTGGAGCTGGCCAAACCTCAGGAAGCCTCGGGATGGGGAGAGAAAGAGAAGCAGTGGAGAGGAATTAGCGTAGCTGCTGTTCATGATATTAACAGCACAAGTTGATAATGTGCATGTGATCAGATGTTCTGGAGCACAAGGTTGTGATGTGATGTGTGTTATGTGTAGGCTTTGCTAAAAAGATATGTTTTTAATCTGCACTTAAACTGGGAGAGTGTATCTGAACCCCGAACACTGTCAGGAAGACTATTCCAGAGTTTAGGAGCTAAATGTGAAAATGCTCTACCGCCTTTAGTGGACTTTGCTATTCTAGGAACTACTAGAAGCCCAGAGTTTTGAGATCTCAGGGAGCGTGATGGATTGTAGCGTGTTAAAAGACTGGATAGATACATGGGAGCCAAACCATTTAGTGCTTTATAAGTGAGTAGCAGTAGTTTGTAGTCTATTCGAAACTTAATAGGAAGCCAATGTAGGGACGATAAGATTGGGGTTATATGATCGTATTTTCTTGACCTAGTAAGAACTCTTGCTGCGGCATTCTGAACTAACTGAAGCTTGTTTATTAATGATGCAGGACATCCACCTAGTAATGCATTACAGTAGTCTATTCTAGAGGTCATAAACGCATGGACGAGCTTCTCTGCATCAGATATAGATAACATATTTCTTAGCTTAGAAATATTTCTAAGGTGAAAGAAGGCTGTTTTTGTAACTTGATTGATGTGATTTTTAAAAGATAAGTTGCTGTCTAAAATAACTCCCAGGTCTTTTACCGTTGAACTAGTAGTTACAGAACAACCGTCTAAATGCAGGCTGAGATGCTGGAGCTTCTGTGTACTATTTTTTGGGCCGATGAGCAAAATCTCCGTTTTATCAGGATTTAATAGCAGAAAGTTATGGGTCATCCAATCTCTTATTTCTTCAACACACTCAGTTATGCGAGCTAATTGAGCTGTATCGCCTGGTTTGGATGAAATATATAGCTGGGTATCATCAGCATAACAATGGAAGCTAATTCCATGCCTTCTAATAATATTTCCTAATGGAAGCATGTATATTGTAAAAAGCAGGGGTCCCAGAACTGACCCTTGTGGCACGCCATAATTTACTAGCATTATCCTGGATAGCTCTCCATTTAAATCTACGAAATGGTAACGATTGGACAGGTAGGATTTAAACCAGCTTAATGCCTGTCCCTGAATACCGATGTAATTCTGTAAGCGATCGAGGAGAAGATCATGATCTATAGTGTCGAACGCAGCACTAAGATCTAGTAAAACTAATAGGGAGATGTAGCCTTGGTCTGAAGCTAAAAACAGGTCGTTAGTGATTTTAACTAGAGCAGTTTCTGTGCTATGATGGGGCCTAAAACCTGACTGAAACTCTTCAAAGATATTGTTCTCCTGCAAGTGGTTACATAGCTGGGCAGCGACAATCTTTTCTAAAATCTTAGACATAAATGGGAGATTTGAAATTGGTCTGTAATTCGATAGCGTGTTTGGATCCAGATTAGGTTTTTTAATGAGGGGCTTAATAACTGCTAACTTGAGGGATTTAGGGACATGACCTAACGATAGTGAGGAGTTAATAATATTTAAAAGAGGCTCACCAGCTGTATATAACACTTCCTTCAGTAGTTTAGTGGGAATTGGATCTAACTGACATGTTGTTGATTTAGCTTTCATAATAGCATCATACAGCTCTTCCTGTCCTATACATGTAAAACAGTGTAGTTGTGGGGTTGTAAGTACGATTGTGTCGGGAGATGCTGTCAGAGGTTGAACTGCCACAATTGTTTTTCGAATGTTATCTATTTTTTCAGTGAAGAAATTCATAAAGTCTTCACTACTAAACTGTGATGTCTCCTACACTATTAGCCGAAAGGTCCATTTCTGTTTACTGCAACATTTCTGTAAATATTATCGCTCTTTTCTTCTTTATTGTTAGTCAAATTTATCAGTTTTTTCCTGCAAGTCCATGAATTTTATGTTAATGATCAGGATTAGACAATAAATAAGGAACAGATCACTTTTCTCCTCTTCACTCCTGTACTGATGTTTCTCAATAATAATAATAATTGTAATAATATTAAATGTGATTATAATAATTTTAACTATCGCAACTAACTATTTCGATAATCAATTAATCTTATGATCTTTTTTTTTCCAATTAATTGAATTAAAAAAAACTTATAATTAGATGTTTTGCTTATTATAAAGTGCAAACGCCACACATTGAGTTTAAAGATCTTATAATAGCTTGAACACATTCACTCAAGCTGGATTTCTTCTTTCTGTAAAAAAAATAAATAAATTGAGTATGAAAGATGAAACAATTTGTGTAAATTGACATTTCTATTGTATTTTACAGTTGCCAAGTTGACAAACATATTTAAAAAAAATCTATATAAAATATAATACAACATTGTTTTGACAATTTTTGTTTAAAAAAACTACAGACATTTTGTTCAGTTGTGAAGATATAAACATCAAGCATATATAATTAATTAAATTTGGTATAAAATGAAATGATATATGCATAAATTAAACATTTACAGTTAAACAATTACAAACATTGAAAACAAGCATTTGAACGTAGTAAAGTCGCAGTAAATCACATTTGAGAACAGATACTAAGTTACTGTTGTAGACAAATGCTATAAAAAGAGAATGAAACGGAGAAAGGCAGCAATTTTACAAATGCTGTTATTTGCTGCTTTTAGATTTAGTGTTTGTTCGCACCGTTTTAATTAAATCATCACGATGTCGTGATCGAACCGATTGTGCAACCTGATGCTCGCGAGTCACGACAGAACAGATCCAGTGCGACTCCCGAAGTTACAAACAAACAGTTTACACAATAACACTTAATTAAACTACACCATTTTCACATGATGAGGATAACAACATTCGCTCACAACCAATTTCATTATTGATTATCATTTTGAGTTGTTGTTGCAGCTCTGAAAATAAATAATAAACTCAGTGTTTCAAAGAGAATAAAAACCCATAAAGTTTGAAAACTCACTGTTCCAGCAGTCGTACAGTCGCTCTATTGAACATTTTTCTACTATTAAATATCAGGTAGCTGGTAAGTGTGTCAGTAGTAGTAGAATATAGTAGACCCTTTAGACCAGGGGGGTCCAAACTTTTTTTTTTCTATTTCTGTTTACTGAAGTCCTGTTTTTATATATTTTTATATATGTATATTAGATCTGTTTAATATGAATTGTGTGTTGACATGACGTCTCTCCTGAAGGTTGTCGGTTACGAGACGGAGACAAAACGGTATGAATGCGTCCAATTTAAATTTCAAGAGGCGGAAAATTTGGCAAAAGAGAATCTTGACGGCAAACACACACACACACACAAAAATCTATATTTGGTAGTTAAATTTGGGGCTGCAGCTATCGATTATTTTAATAATCAAGTTTTTCGACACTAAATATACAAGAGAAAATAAGTCGGGTTTCTAAAAATTATTTCCTTTTCAGAAAAATACATTTTAATTGCTGAAATTGCAGTCTGTAAAAACTAAACCCATTTAAGTGCATTTTATTTACAAAATGCAAATACAAATATATAAATAAATAAATAATCTTAAATGAAATCTGACTTTAATTCTCGTAAACATCCAACATTTCTGGTTCCTCCACCGGTAACCATGTTGTGTGTCTGAAGTTTGAAGTTGTTGATGTGTGAACGAGGCTCCTCTGCTTCTTCTGTCTTTTTCCGTCTCCTCCAGAGCTGATTGTTAGACAGAGTTCTCTACAGGGTTCAGAGGCTCAGTTTAATACCATGTGATTTTTTTTGTTCAATATGTGAAGCTTTCTGCCACTACAGAGGAGGTGACGCTGCCCGACTGGCTAAAAAAATTATGAGAAATAAAAAATATAAATATATGAAGCTGCATCACTTATAATGTAACTGAATTCTACCTGTTTTGTGGATTTGTAGTGTTATGTGATTTTAAATTCATATTAATAATGTTTTATTTTTTAGAGAGTATGTGTGTTTATAGTACAGTAACATTCAGTAGCTTATTAAGTAGTGGTCAAGTCTTGTGTTAGTTTTACTAGTATGTAAATGTAGTCAGTATTTTTTAGCTAAAAGCCTAAACATGTTTCAAATGTCCCAGAGATGTTGAAAAAGTCACACAAGGCTTTAGGGGGCGATGAGTGGACGCCTTGTGTGGTGGTTTGTAAAAAAAAAAAATATATATATATATATATACATTCATACACAATAAAGTGATACTGCTGTTTACATCCCTGAACAATGTTTGCTTTTTATTCTCCCATTTCTCATTCAGTTATTAAATAGTGGAAGCACTGAGATCATTGTAAAAGACTTTGGTTTTTCTTTCATTGATTTTCAGTTTTAAGAACAGTTTTTATTTATGACCTGCGTAACTCATCTAAAACATTCAAGAAAAAAACATTAAAGTGGACACGTTTAGTTTTTATTGCCTTGAAATTTTGCCTTTATGAGACCATTTATTACTAATTTTAATGTTAGTGTGTAACATTTTATAGATCTTCATATCACTTCACTTCTGCCCTCACTAGTGTACAGAGATGATTGTGGATTAAACATATTAATGTGTGAATGTAAGATTTTGCAATGTTTCTTCTTATTTAGATCTGTAAAAAATACCACGACTAAAAGGTGAATAAAACCTGTTTTCCACACTCTTTATTGTTCTTTGACCAGGTCGTAAGTGTTCCACCTGCTGCAAGTGTTCCACCTGCTTTACTCCACTCCTACTGCTGTAGCGCCCCCTACCTCCACCCTCACCATTATACAGCCTGCACTTACATTATCACTGCTCATTCATTATTTTCATATTTCAGTACAGTATTTACACGCAATTATCTCTGGAACGTCCCCAAAGCCTTTTATAGTCATATTGTCTTTTATTGGTTAGAAGATTATTTGTTTTATTCAAAAGGGAAATCTGATCTTTATATTTCCAGCACATGTATGATTTTACATGAATGTCAGTCTGTTCTGTCGCCTCTTTTTTAGTTTACAAAGTCACGGTTTGGTGGATCCTTCAGCAACAATTCAGCAGTCAAACCTAATGTAAATGTACCAATGCAGATTCATGTCATTTAAAAAGACCTTCATATGTCATTTTCATCATCATTATTTTGTTTAAGTTCATAATATACAATATGTGTCTTTACAGTCTGGTAGTCAAAGTCTATCTCCTTCAGCCAGTCCTTCATCTGCATCCAGTCCTTCATCTCCATCCAGACCTTCATCTGCATCCAGTCCTGCTGTTTCTTCCAGTTCTGCTCCTTTAATCATTTCTTCATGGTGTCTTGAGCTTCAACTCATTTTTCTGTTTATTTTTGTGGATGTACTTCTATTATAATCTATAGTTATTTATAATTTGGTTTTTGTTTTAAACCCAATTAGGGACTTTTTTAATCATTGTACTTGATTATATCTATTGTTAAATAACCTTTGTTAATATATACATAGTTTTGTAATTTTTGTACGTGTGTGTTTGCATCTATTATAATTGATCATTTGACATTCTTGTAGCATTTTCAGTAATTAAAAATAAAATGTTTTATTGTTCATAGAAAAGTGATTCGTGAATTATTCTGTGAACTTGCTGAACCCATTATCATTGTCATTGTTATTATTATTAAGTAGAATATAAATAAACATAAATACAAAACATGTCCCATATAATGAAAAATAAACTTTTGTTAAAAATTTTAAAGGTTAAATAAGTACATTAAGAACAGAAATATACATAGATGTTATGCCCTTTATTGGAATTTCCAGTAAAAAAAAAAAAAAATAATCAGTCAAATCACACAGATATTAATTAACTTATTAATTAAGTGATGTATTTTCATTTACATCATCTGTATTTTTGTGCACTATTAGTGGATTTCAGCGAGGTGGGAAGCATATAAAAAGGCAGTTTGCTATAAAATATATACATCAGTCTGCCAAAAACCATAACAAATGTGCAAGTCAAGTTTCATCTTTTCATTTTCTTCCATTTTTTCAAATTATTTCTTCCTCTTTCCTTTTGTTTTCCTTTATTCACCTCCTTTTTTCCTCTTTCCACCACTTAACAGACTATTGATCCCCAGCTTCACTCAGCTCACATCCTCAACTCTCGGTCTTACACTGCCCTCTAGTGGCACTATCAGGACGTGCTTTATGTTCCATTCTGTACTAACGTGACTAATGTGTTTTAATGCAGTGATACTCAATCTTTTTCTGCTATTTACCACTTCAGAGGGGTGGATTTTTAAACCACACCTGTCCTCCGTCACCTCAAAAAAGGATAATGAAATAATTCAAGTTTAAAGATGTCTAAGATGTTATTTAACTATCCAATTCTAAAAGAACATCAACTAGGATCAAAAAGAAAAATAGAGAAAATAAAGGTGTAGTTGTGTTATCACTTGTCCTTTCTGTCACTTTTCAGTCTGTGCAAAATAGAGCAAATGCATTTCAAACATCTTTTCACAATGGGGTTGTAGACTTGATACTGTTACTCTCAAGTCATGTTCAATATTGAGCTGAGATCTGTGTTTAGTTTTTTAGTGTAGCAACATCTGAAAAGTCTCAGAGATCAGATGTGGCAAAAGGAAATGGATAAAACAAAACACACTTATATTTCTTTAAGCCTTTTTTTTTTTTTGCTTTATTGCTCCCATCACCTTGTTTTTGTCTGCTTGTGATGAATTACCTGTTTGTTTGTTTTTTTTGTGGTCAATGTCACAAATTTATCCACGGAATAGATTTTCACAACATTTTTTGTGGTGCTTTAAGCGTATGAACTTTATTCATAGTGAAAATCATTAATGAAGAACAAATAAATAAATAAATAAATCCTGCCGTTCATTGCGCCCCACCTGTCATATCTTTATTCTCCACTAGAGGGCCGCGTCACACACTTTGAGAACCACTGAGCTAGGCTAACTAGCCGGCTAACTAATCTTAGCTCCAATAGTTTTTATCCTCAGTCTAAATATTCGACATTTAGTGAGCTATAAATAAACTATAAGTGTCTTAATGTGTTTGCCAGTTGAACTTGGCTGTAACAGTTTCCCTCTAAGCAACCAATCAGAGGACGAAAAAATGCTGACTCTATTCTGGGCCAGCCAGCTGGCCCTGTAAGGCGAATTTGAAATCTGATTGGAACAGATTTATGTTTTATGGAGACTAAGGTAAAAAGGCCAGCATTAATGACTTTGAAGGCCCTGGGCAGCTTAGATTGACATGGCAGCACATAGAGGCTGAAATCTGATTGGAAAAAAAATCTAACCTCCACATACTCGTACTGGAAGCAGTCCAGCCAAGAGAAACGCTACGAAATAAAGAGAATAGACTGTTGGGAATAAACTAATACAATTTCATAGAACAAATATTAGAATTTAGGATGTAAATGTAGGTCAGTGCTTCTGGATAAGTTTAGGCCAGCAGAAAAGGCTTTGCTGGACTGATGGCCCACCACTGGTTAATAATCACACCAAGGTATTTCACTGCTGTACACACTGACACGGAAATTGGAAAGTTTACTCCTAGCTACATGTGGTCCTAGTAAAAGTACTTCTGTCTTATCCAAGTTGTGCAGAAGGACGTTATCAAACAACCACTGTCTAATGTCCTTTACACACTCCTCCACATTTTTAAGCTGATCTCTCTCATCTGGCTTTGCTGAAATATACAGCTGTGTCAGCATAGCAATGAAAGCTAATAAATAATTTCACCCAGAGGCAGCATATATAAAGAGAAAAGCAGTGGGCCAAAGACAGATCCTAAGACACAACACCAAACTTTACCTCATACAGTGTGGAGAACTCACCATTTACATCAACAAACTGAAAGCGATCTGTCAAATAAGACCTAAGCAAGGAGAGAGCTTTACTCCCTTTATTCCAGCAATGTTCCCATGTCTAGCAAGCAGGATAGTATGATCAATGGTTTAAAAAGCTGCACAAAGTTAAAGCAAAACAAGTAAAGAAACAAAACCCTGATCAGAAGCCAATAACAGGTCATTTACCATTTAACTAGTGCTGTGTCTTTGCTATAATAAGGTCTAAATCCTGACTGATACATTTCAAAAATGTTATTCCTATGTTATTCCAAGAAACTTGTGGGCAATGGATCAAGAATATAAGCTGATGATTTTAATAAGAAAATTATTACATTAAATTAAGTCAGTATCTTAAATAGGAGTTAAACTTTGTAACTGATTGTCTGTTATAATTACAGTGCTATCTACATTATTATTGATCAAATATTTTTAATTTATATACATTTTCTGGATTTTTGCCTGATGTTTTCAACCTAAAAATTAAAAATGTTCATGAAATTATTACTACCTATTGATAGTTTGCATGTTAGTGAAGTGCTTTTATTTCCTGTTAATTTTGCTACCATACTGAATAGGCTCATGCTTGTCATTTTCTATTAGGGTAGAGAAATATGCTAATCTAGCAGCACAACTCAGGAGGCTTTCCTTCCATGCTATTTGATATACTGTCAATTTGGTTTGAGTAATTTCCGGGTGTTGTTTTTCTCCCTGATCATTTTGGAGTTAAATCATCTTGAGTGTAACGGAACGTTAATTTTAGCTCTGCGGGGTCAGATGGAGAGCTAATTAATGTCAACAACTCCGGAAGATTATTGATAAAACTCGCTACTATCTGTGTATGATATGAAAAAATCAGAGTAGGGCCCTGCAAATCTATAAATGATAATTAATGAAATTGATCGACTAGACTTTCGGACGATAAATATAATTTGCTGGTGTAAAGAACTTTTGAATGTGTTGCATTTGTGTTAATTTTTTTGTGTGACCCTTAGATTATTATCATAAATAGCTGTGACTCCGCCTCCTCTGCCATTAACTTCTTGGCCGGTAATAATTCTGTTTATAGTCAGCGCTTTTGATGCGAGAGATCTAACGTTCAACAATCCTAGTTCAATGCTCATGTAACTGTAAATACTTAGTGTTACAGTCAACTGCATATGTAACTGTATATACACTCCGTGTAATACTCCACTGTCCTTGTAACTGTCAGGTGTGAGAGCGGGTCTCGAACCCAGGTCACTAGAGCGAGAGGCAGACACTCTAGGCAATCTGCCACAGGGAGACGTTGGAACCCACGATGAAAAGTGAACCAAAAATATAAACACAGGCAGGGTGGGCTTACCAAAACAAAATAATAAGACAAATACAAATAAGTAAGTAAAAAGTCAGGAGACTAGGGAAGACAAGACGTACCAGGGAACTAGAGAAGACAGGAGAGTCAGGAAGAAAGGGTGAAGATCACCCGCGCGCGCAAATATCAAGACGACAAAACCACAACAAAAATAATGACAAATATATTGAACCAACAACGACCAAGGCAAAAGGGGCAACTTAAATAGACAACACTAACAAGAAGCAGGTGGGAGACATTAAACAGTTAGGGGTCTAGGGAGTAGGGGATAAGGGCCCAGTGGCGGCATCTGGTGGCCAAATCAAAAACGAACCCAAAAAAAATGTCCAGACCCTGACAGTAATTTTACATATTAAGTGTTATGGTTTACTAGTCATCTAACTGTAAATACTCAGTGTTGCATGCTACTGCTCATTGAACTGTGCATACTTAGTGTTACAATCTACTGCTCATGGAACTATGCATAATCAGTGTTATAATCTACTGCTCATGTAACTGTACATTGTTAGTGTTACACTCTACTGCTCATGTAACTGTACATACTGTCATAGTCTATTGCTCATGTAACTATACATACTCTGTGTTACAGTCTACTGCTCATGTAACTGTACATCCTCAGTGTTACAATCTACTGCGCAAATACCTGTACATAGTCAGTGTTACAGCCCACTTCTAATGTACTCAGTGCTACAATCTACTTCTCATGCAAGTGTACATACTCAGTGTTGTGGTATACTGGTTATGTAATTGTACATACTCACTGTTATAGAATACTGCTTATGTAACTGTACCTACTCAGTGTTACAAAATACTGCTCATGTAACTGTACATACTGTGATAGAAACACTTTAATTGACCGTGTGCATTATTTATAACTTAGCCCTGTTTAAGGATTGTGTCCTTGTTCCTATGAGTTCAAGTCAAGTCAAGTGGCTTTTATTGTCATTTTTACTATACACAGTGGTACACAGTACACAGTAAAAACAAAACAATGTTCCTCCGGAACCCTGTTGCCACACTAAACAACGTTGAGTTTCTATTTCTAATGAAGTGAGTAAGTTTTATTTTCCTTGTAAATGTGTTTGTGCAAAATGCCTCGATGCAAGGTCACCGTTGAGTACAAGAAACAAAGAACTACAGTTGTCAGCATGATAAGATGTTAAAAAACTTGGTCCAGGTGCAGTCTGGGTGTGTGTGTGTGTGTGTGTGTGTGTGTGTGTGTGTGTGTGTGTGTGTGTGTGTGTAAGAGACAAGCTCTGCATATTATCAGCCGAAGAGACGAAGAAGCACCTCTTCTTTACAGACATTTGTGTGTTTGTAACTGAGATGCCCTCTGCAGAATACATAATAAACTTTTATTAAAATCTTATTCATTAATCCTTTCTGGGGTTTTTTTTATTATTTTTTATCTTTTATAATTTTTATTAGTAGAGACTTACTTACCACAATACTCAGTGTTATAATCTACTGCTTAAATAACTGTACATAGTCAGTGTTATAGTCTTCTGCTCATGTTACTGTAAATAGTGTTACAGTCTACTGCACAGTTTTCCCAGTTTATTTAGATGTAACTTTTCCCCTTGCAGCTTTGGTCCTCTTTTCAGGATTTATCCCAACAAAGCGTCTGAAAAATAAAAGTGAAATATTTTTAGTGAACAATGAAAATTTCCTTTGTTTGGTTTCTGAAGACTCAAATAATAATAATATAATAAAAGAAATATGCAAAAAAAAAGATTTAATAGTCTGCAATAGAAATAAATTTAAAGAGCACATGCTTATCATTAATGGTTCTTTAATTAATTTTATTTATTTAGTATGGAAAACATATATAGTTTAATATGATGAAGATGAATATGTCTGGTTGTCAATACAATAGAAGTGCATGGAGACTAAAATTTTAACCTCCAACACAAGATAGCATTTTAAAAGCAGGCCATAAGACTCCAGTGGTTTAATCTGTGCCTTCAATCATAACAAATGTGAAGATCTATAAATTTTTATAGCAGCATTATCTTTGGCGTTCATGCATAAAAGTTCAGTTACACTTACCAACACTGTATGTGTCAATTACTAGAAAGTGTCATCAGGATTCAAGTCATGATGACTACAGCCTGCAATGGCATGAAAACAGGGAAAAAAAACAGGGTCTCACCTTAAACAAAACTAAATTATACTAGGGTATACTATACCCTTTTGGAGCTTAAAGTTAGATACATATTCACTTGCACTGTATAGACAAACAAATATCACATTTCCATCAAAATAGCTTATGTTTGTTTGTGTTTGTGTTCGTTGAGATGACAAACTTGAGTATATGATATTTTTTTAGGGGCAAGTATTCCTTTAACTTAACATAGTGTACAAATATTAATGAAAAATATATAATAAAACAAGTGCAAACTTACCTTTGTAGGAATTCCAGTGTGTACGCTGTTTCCTCCTGGTACTGCAATTAAACATGCAATACAAAGAAAACAATGCAGCAAGTCCAGTTGGAATATTTGGCTGCACACCCTCGCAGATTATTCGGCCTTCCATGCTGATCATCCTTTGTTATATCCAGTGCCCCGGTGTATCACCTGGACCTAAAAGAAATGGAATGATTAATGTATAATCTATGATCTCTTGAGAGATGGCGTAGAAAAGGCAGTAATACAATTAAGCAAGCCCTGACAAGGTCACACATTGTCATATCTTTCAAGGGTTAAATTGAATAAATGACTATTTCTTCAGTAGAGCGCAAAAGGAAATTTAGAATTTTAGGGACTGACAGCTTACTTACAGTTAACTTTTATGGCTTGTTTTTCCAAAGAAAAATATTTAATTATGACTGACATTGCACACCATTGGAAAGGCATTCGTATGGGTTTGTAACATCGTGACTGTAAGCACACAAAGGCAACCGTGTCTGTTTTTAGCTTAACACCATTCCAGCTGCCAAAGCGGTTTTCAAGAGAAAAAAATTACTTAAATCTAAATGCAAGTTCTAAATTGTATTGAATCATTCATTCATTCATTCATTCATTCATTCATTTTCTCTTATCCGTAATTCGGGTCGCGGGGGCAGCAGTCTAAGCAGGCCCCCGCCTTCGACTGCTGCCCAATCCTCACAGCACCGTCCCTTACGGTCCCTCCTGCAGGTGGTTAGCCCACGGGAAGTGTATTGAATCAGACATTGCTTTATTGAATAAAACTAAATTAACCTCTTCTTCTTCTTCTTTCGGCTGCTCCAATTAGGGGTCGCCACAGCGGATCATCCGTCTTCATACCACCCTGTCCTCTACATCTGCCTCTTTCACACCAACTACCTGCATGTCTTCCCTCACCACATCCATGAACCTCCTCCTTGGCCTTCCTCTTTTCCTCCCACCTGGTGGCTCCATCCTCAGCATTCTTCTGCCAATATAAGTCATGTCCCTCCTCTGCACTTGTCCAAACCATCTCAATTCCGCCTCCCTCACCTTGTCACCAAAACATCCTACATGCGCTGTCCCTCTAATAAACTCATTTCTAATCCTGCCCATCCTCGTCACTCCCAATCAAAACCTTAACATCTTCAGCTCTGCTACCTCCAGCTCCGTCTCCTGTCTTTTACTCAATGCCACTGTCTCTAATACATACAACATCTCAGGTCTCAGTCCTATAAACTTTCTCTTTCATTCTTGCAGATACCCTACTATCACAAATCACTCCTGTCACTCTTCTCCACCCACTCCACCCTGCCTGCACTCTTTTCTTCACTTCTTTAACACAATCTCCATTACTTTGCACTGTTGACCCCAAGTACATGAACTCCTTCACCTTCTCCACCTCTTCTCCCTGTAACCGCACCACTCCACTGCCCTCACTCTCATTTATGCACATGTACTCTGTCTTACTCCTACTGACTTTCATTCCCCTTCTCTCCAGCGCATATCTCCACCTCTCCAGGCTCTTCTCAACCTGCTCCCTACTCTCACCACAAATCACAATATCATCTGCAAACATTATAGTCCAGGGAGACTCCTATCTGACCTCGTCCGTCAACCTGTCCATCACCACTGCAAACAGGAAAGGGCTCAGGGCCGATCCTTGATGCAGTCCAACCTTCACCCTGAACCAGTCTGTCGTACCTACTGCACACTTCACTGCCGTCACACTGTCCACATACATATCCTGCACCACCCACACATACTTCTCTGACACACCTGACTTCCTCATACAATACCACAACTCCTCTCTTGGCACTTTGTCGTACGCTTTCTCTAAATCCACAAATCCACAATGCAATTCCTTCTGTCCTTCTCTATACTTCTCCATCAACATTCTCAAAGCAAATAAGGCATCTGTGGTGCTCTTCCTCGGCATGAAACCATACTGTTGTTCACAGATGGTCGCCTCTTCTCTCATCCTGGCTTCCACTACTCTTTCCCATAACTTCATGGTGTGACTGATCAACTTAATTTCCCTGTAATTACTGCAGGTCTGCACATCTCCCTTATGCTTAAAGATCGGTACCACCACACTCCTTCTCCATTCCTCAGGCATCCTCTCACCTTCCAAAATCAACAACCGGGTTAAAAACTCAACTGCCATCTCTCCTAAACATCTCCATGCTTCTACTGGTATGTCATCTGGTCCAACCCACTTTCCACTCTTCATCCTCTTAATCGCTGCTCTCACTGCCTCCTTACTAATGCTATCCACCTCCTGCTTCACCATCTCCACATCATCCAAACTTCTCTCTCTCATTTTCCTCATTCATTAGCTGCTCAAAATACTCTCTTCGAAATACTCCCTCCTCCTTCTCAATACACTCTCCTCACTAGTCAACACATTTCCATCTAAATCTTTAATTGCTCTAACTTGCAGCACATCCTACCCAGCTCGGGCCCTCTGCCTGGCCAATCGGTACAAATCCTTTTTTCCTACCTTAGTGTCCAACTTCTCATACAGCTTCTCATATGACTTTTCATTTGCATGAGCCACATCCCTCTTTACCTGCTGCCGCATCTCCTTGTACTCCTGCCTACCTTTCCACTCTCTCTGCTGATCCCAATTCTGTTTTACCAACCTCTTTCTCCTTATGCTTTCCTGCACTTTTTCATTCCACCACCATGTCTCTTTCTTTCTCCTTTCTCTTTCTAAATGTGACACTATGTACCTTTATAGCTGTCTCCCTTATCACTTCTGTAGTAGTTGCCCAATCATCTCTTCACCACCACCGAGCCCGTCTGACCTCTTCCCTAAATCTTACACTACAGTCTTCCTCCTTCAGTTTTCACCATATTCTTCTTCTTTCAGTACTCACTCTTTCCTTCTCTTCTTCTTCACCTCCAAAGCCACTCTACAGCCCACCATCCGATGCTGTCTAGCTACACTGTCCCCTGCCAACACCTTACAGTCTCAAATCTCCTTCAGATTGCATCTCCTGCATAGAACATAGACAACCTGTGTGCACCTTCCTCCATTCTTATACGTCACCCTTCGATCCTCCTTCCTCTTCCATCCTTTTAGCAAAAAAACCATACCTACCCATTACCCCCTCATCACCTCTGTTCCCTTCACCAACATGGCCATTGAAGTCTGTCCCAATCACTAATCTTTCTTTTCTATGTACACTCTTCACCACTTAATCTAACTCACTCCAAAAGTTTTTCTTCTCCTCTATCTCACAACCCACTTGTGGAGCATATTTACTGATGACAGTTATCATCACCCCTTCAACATCCAGCTTTCCGTTCATAAACTCTCTTCACCTTCACTACACTCATACTAAACTCGTTCTTCAGAATTAACACTACACTATTTATCTTTCTATCCACACCATGATAGAACAGTTTAAACCCACCTCTAATGTTCCTGGCCTAACTCCCTTTCACACAGGACACAGCACAATGCCACAGATGTCACAAGTTCTGAGGGTGCATGCAATTGGCATGTTGACTGAAGGAATGTCCACCAGAGCTGTTGCCCGTGAATTTAATGTTCATTTTTCTACATAAACCATCTACAAAGGCGTTTCAGAGAATTTGGCAGTACATCCAACCGGCCTCACAACTGCAGACCCCATGTAACCACACCAGCCCAGGACCTCCACATTCAGCATCTTCGCCTCCAAGATTGTCTGAGACCAGCCACCCGGACAACTACTGCAACAATCGGTTTGCATAACCAAAAATTTCTGCTCAAACTGTCAGAAACCATTTTAGGGAAGCTCATCTGCAAGAGAAAAGCTGTTACTATCAAACACTTTTTTACTTTATTACCTAAGTCAGTGTAATGGTAAAGGAACAGATCAAATAGGCAAATTGATGGAAGGTTTGCAAAGAAATTTTATGCTCTCTTGTAAAAGTATTTTTTTGTATTTTTAAAATACAAAAATACAGTAGTTTATTTTAAAATATTTTATTAGATTTATTTTGTAATTTTATTTCGATACAGTTAGGGTATTTGGTATACCGTACATACAACCCTGGCAATGATCAGCCTGGCCACAGTAAAAGCACAGTTAAAGCCATAGTCATCACTGGCGTTCTTTTGAAAATCACTCGTGTTCTCCCCAGGTGCATGGGTTCGGGAATATTGAAGTGAGTGAACATTTGTGTACCTGAGCAAACTGGAAGATAGCTCAGACATCATGTGGGGTGCTGGTTCCGTATTTGTCAAAGCGAATAGCTAGCTTGATGTACTGTGACAACTGCCAGGGTACAACATTTCATAGCATATTCTGCTGTAGAGTCAGATCACTGGCGCAGCTGGATAATCTGTCCCAGTTTATTTAGTCCTCCTGCCAAACACTGGAATATTTCACGGATGAGCTAGGTTAAATTAGCATAAGAGCCTCCAACCTGTTTGTCATTGTTCCAGACAGCAGAGGCCCATTCTAATGTCCTCCTGTTAAGCAGGGTATGTAGCAAAGCGCATTTCTGGGCATCGGTGTCGTAAATATCTGCCTGATGAAATAAAGCCTGATTAAATAAACATGGAAACTGTGGCAGTGATCAGCAGATCCATTTTACTTCTCAGCATGCCTTATTTTTGGAGGTTTAGGGCAATTGGCAGGCATAGCATACAAAGCTTGCAAGAGGTAGGTGTTAGCAGCTTAGCGCACCTTTAGCTGTTCAAAATGGATTCTCCACAAAGTATTCCTTGATAAAGTCCAAGGGTTCAGCTGGTTAAAATCCACATGCAGTTAAATAATACTTAGCACCAAAAGCACAAAAATCATTGTGTTGTCACGAAGAAAAGCAAGGTACACAGTGAAACACAGGCATGAAACGGCTTGGTATGCACTAGGCAATACTTCACAAGGTATTTTAGAATTAGCTTAGTATAAGAGTCTTTTAAACCAGGAAATGACCCTAGACCCCAGGGATGTTCAGAACTCTGGTAAGGGCTTCCTCTGACCAGGAGGAGGTGGACTGATGGTGGGAGCTGTAACATACAATCATTGCAAGACAACATAAACAAACAAATAAAAAATAAAACAGTGCTTGAAGCCTAGGCTTATGGAACAAAAATTAATTCATGAGAAGATTTTTTATGAATCTAGACAAAATACAAAACACATTATGAAGTTATGTTTCCCTCATTTATTATTTTCTCTGCTGTGTAAGTAGTTTTTAAATAACTGTGTGCTTTAATGGTCTAATTTACATGTCTGTTGTAAATCCTGTTTACATCCATATCAGTCAATAAGAACAGGTACCAAAATAGAGTAAGTACTCAAATCAATATATATATCAATCATTAGAATTTTACATAGCTTCTAATAGACTTTACAAAGCCATCAGATAAGAAGCCTTGACAAAAGGACCTGGTTTAGACACGAATAAGATGTCCTGTATATGTTGCATGCTCAGAGCTACCCGCATTTTGAAGTACAATAAAGTACTTACTGTAAATGTTACATTAACTTGAATTGGTGTGTAAATATAAATAAAACATTTATTGTTTCTATTCAAACACAACACTGATGCGTTAATAGTGCAGTGATAGTGCAGTGTTTTTTATCATTCAAATCTCACTTAGCCATTAAAGTGTATCCTGAACAACATTCACATCAATACTGAATGTAGCATCTGTTTTAGTTTTAGTTTTTTTGTTGTTTTTACTGCACTCATGTCAACTTTATTAGGAGCACATTTACAACTGCACATCCATGCAGTTTTCTACTTAGCCTTTATCAGGTGGTAGTATCAGAAAGAAGAAAACCTGTCATCTCTCTGTAACTTTGATAGTGGCATGGATGTTGGTAGAAAAAGAGCTGGTCTTTCATAAACTGTTTTTTTTCAGTCTCTAGATCAGGGGTCATCAAACATTTTGAAACTGAAAGCTACTTCTTGGGTACTGATTAATGTGAAGGGCTACCAGTTTGATACACACTTCTGAAATAACAAATTTGCTCAATGTACCTTTAATTATGTTATTATTAATAATTAATGATATTCATTTATGTGAAGACACTGATCACAATAATTATTACCAATGATTTAACGAAGTAGGAAAAAGATAGATGCAGCATCATTGGTAAGTGGTTCAATGGTGAGCTATTTTAAAAAAAGGCCCCTGCTCTAGATCTTGCACGGAAGCTCTGAACCATGTGTTGAGACATACACTTTAGACACAGTGGGAATTAGAGAGGAAATGCGAGGAACCGTGTGCTAAATATAGAAAACGACGCTCTCACACATTAAACCTAATATAAAGTCCTATAATTCCAATAACTAAGAAAATTCATGCTCATGAAAAGCATTTAATTTTAGTAAATTCTAAGTTATTTATTTGTTTATCTTGTTAATTATCTTTCTATTTATAACTATTGTTTGCTCCAAATAATTAAGTTCTCAGACTTAATTTTTCATTCTATGAGTTATGAACCCTATTCTGATTCAGTCACATCTGTGCATGTACAAATGACTCAACGCTTCCTTTAAGAAGTTATCCAAATTTCACTCTCTCACTGATTTCACCTCAGCATTTACTTTAGAAGACCTCCCCATCTAAAATAGCACTAAAATGTGCATCAACATATAGTAATATTAACAATATTAAATATTAAATAATTATAATAGTTTTCACTAATAATGGTTATAAATTATAGCTAATTTAATTAAAAAGGGATTTTCTTTAAGTGATATTTTGCTTTCAAAATGATAATGTAAATTTGACTATCAGTGTATGTCTTTTTAATTTCACTGAAATGTCCCATTATTTCATTGAAGATTTGAAGCATTCTTTGTCTAAACTGTGACAGTAAATAATTATTTTCAGTCAATAAGAGTGAAATTCTTTACTGTTAAGTTTTGTTTATAAGAATAAATGTGTACCAAAAACTGCGTTTACACTTGTCATTAAGATGTAACCTGTATACGAATGTTGTCCACATACACATTGAAAAGACAAGTGTAAACGAGCTCCTGGTTATCTGATCAGCGTGTCCTGGTCCAGAGGTAGAAGAGGACGCATTGTGATCGGATCTCAGTGTAATGTAAACGCAATACAACCGTCGAGACCAGTATTCGCATCCACAGGTCAACGTCACGCAAAACACCGCCCCCACACTACCGCTGCACGCAGCTGTGTTGATCTGCTTGTTTGGATCACGGTAATCGCATGTTTATACCAAGTGTAAACGCAGCCTAAGTTAAAGTTGATCAATCTGTAATCAGAACACGAATAGAAGTAATTGTTGTGTGCGGTTTCAGGAGTAACTGATGACTGTAACAGGTCATAACATGTTATTCTGTAACTCCACCTATTAAGGAACTGCCACGTCTAAATCGTCTTCAGTTCTTTATAAACAGCCTGCAGTGTTCTGATCTGGTGAGATGAGCTTTATTCTTCTTTATTCATTTATGAAAGAATCTGGGTTTCTTTTTTTCATGAAGTGAAAACTGGACCTACAAATTCATGTGATTAACCTGAATAAAGGCTCAGGGAGAGATTGCTTCTTTTACAAAGTGAAAGTGAACCACTGAGCGTTCAGACTGGAGAGAAGAACAACAGCAACAATACAATGGCTGCTAAGTTTTCAGAGGACGATTTTTCCTGTCCTGTGTGCTGTGAAATCTTCAAGGATCCTGTTCTCCTGCGCTGCAGTCACAGTGTGTGTAAAGTGTGCTTGCAGCAGTTCTGGAGGGTCAAAGGATCCACAGATTGCCCTGTCTGTAGGAGGAAGCTACCTATGGAGAAACCTCCCATAAACCTGGCCTTAAAGAACCTGTGTGAGACCTTCTTACAGGAGAGCATACAGGGAGCTTTAGTTTTTGAAACAGTCTGCAGTTTGCACAGTGAGAAATTCAAACTCTTCAGTCTGGAGGATCAGCAGCCGGTGTGTTTGGTGTGTCGGGATTCAAAAAAACACACCAATCACAAATTCTGCCCCATTGATGAGGCAGTAACAGACTGCAAGGTAAATAAAAACTAACTTTGAGGTCATGCATCACATGTGAACGTCACAGAAAATACTTCAACTGTCAATTTTGATAATCTAAATTATAAATATTTAAAACACAGAGTCTCCATTCAGTGTGGTGATTTGTTTTTTAGGAAAAGCTCAAAACTGCACTCAAGCCTCTACAGGACAAACTGAAGAATTTGAAAGATTGTAAACTGAACTGGAGTCAAACTGCAGAACATATAAAGGTTAGAATCAATTACAATAACAGTAACCTGGGATTGAGATTATTCTTTTTCATTTGTTTTCATTTTTACTGCAGATTCAGGCTCAACACACAGAGCATCAGATTAAGAAGGAGTTTGAGAAGCTTCACAAGTTTCTACGAGACGAAGAGGCAGCCAGGATCAGAGCACTGAGAGAGAAAGAGAAGCAGAAGAGTCAGATGATGAAGGAGATGTTTAAGAAGCTGAACAGAGACATATCATCTCTTTCAGACACAATCAGAACCATAGAAGAGGAGATGAGTGCTGAAGATGTCTCATTTTTACAGGTAAGGATCATGTAGTCACTATTTATACTGTGAGAAGGTAAAATTTCTTTCCATCATCAGAAACATCACATATCAGTGGTGTGAAAATGTAAATAATATCGACTGCTATTTGTTTTGTTGAACCACAAGGCCACAGTGAAAAAGTAAGTGATGTGCTTCCTGTCTTTCTTCTTCTCTGTGTTACCTGAATCCAAACCCACAGCTGATGTCTGAATGTTTTTGCAGAACTCTGTGCACACTGCAGCATCCAAAGGAGCTTTCAGGAGCACTGATCCATGTGGCTAAACATCTGGCCAACCTGAAGTTTAGAGTCTGGAAGAAGATGCAGGGCATTGTCCATTACAGTAAGATTCTGTTTTTGTCTGGGTATGTGTTCATGTGTGAATTGAACATTAACCTGTTATTTTTTTGGTTTTTGTTTGTTTGTTTTTGACTTTTGCTACAAACATCATTATAGCAGCTTGCGAAAAATCTTTAGAGGTATTATGTCGTGGACTGAAAGGCAGCATCACTATGGTGGAGTGAAGGAAGGAGTATGGAATTGCCAACCCTGAACACCTGCACATAATAGACACACATTTTTTTTTAGTCCCTCCGCTCCATGAGGCGCATTGGGTGGCAAGGGCCTGATGGCTTACTTGCCGTTTCTGTAGCAGTTTTATTACTGGGTTCTCCTTTTGCAGCCAGGCTTCTGACTGTCGATGGCGGAGTACTTTATTTTCTATTCTCACAACTAGGCACCCTTGGGAGCTTAAGGGCCAAAGGGTGGCAGAATGGTATAAAGAGAACTCTAACCCACAATGCCCGGATCCAAAGTGTAATAACCATTACCACACATACAATACACAAAAAACAATGGAAATAACAGGAAGTCATCTGGGTGTATGTATATTGTGTTAATTTGTTGATTTTATTTTATGATTTGTGCAAATGGTTCCAGACTAGGCATTTATTTTTAACTTCCTAACTGGCAATAAAATACTTCTAGGTTGGGATTGTTAGATTCAAAATATTGTGAACTTTAGGGCACTAATCAATTATTAGTATTGTGAGATTTTGATGACCTTGTGTGCATGGGCATAAATTTCATTTAACAGTAGGGGGGGACAATAAATATAAAAATTTCTCATGAGCAATTTTTGAAGGGGACACAAATACAGTCAAATTGTATAAAGATATGGTTTAGGTGCACTGAAAAATGATCTTATGTCCATTTTCCTTTTCTCCGTCATTTTATCTAGTCTATGACACTGCAAGGCAAGTTTATTTATACTGTAGCACATTTCATACACAATGGTAATTCAAAGTGCTTTACATAAAGAAAGCAACTATCATAAAAAAAATTCATTCATTCATTCATCATTCATTCATTTTCTTCCGCTTATCCGTAATTCGGGTCGCGGGGGCAGCAGTCTAAGCAGGCCCCCGCCTTCGACTGCTGCCCAATCCTCACAGCACCGTCCCTTACGGTCCCTCCTGCAGGTGGTGAGCCCACGGGAAGGCGGCCCCACGTCAATCCGACGTCACGGACCTTGATATTTCCCTCGTAAGGGACCCCCGGAGCATAGAGGGTTAAGGGCCTTGCTCAAGGGCCCAAGAGTGGCAGCTTGGCGATACCGGGGCTTGAACCCCAGACCTTCCGATCTGCAACCCAGCGCCTTAACCGCTGGAGCCACCACTCCCCCTACCTAAAAAAAATTCACAACTATAAAAACAAGGAATTAAAAAAAGGTTTAAAATTTTATTTACAATTATTTGACACTTAAGAACAGAATAGAAATTGATTATAAAAATACAGTGGGGTCAGTTCGGATGTAGCACAGCGCTCATTTAGTAAATGCGCATATAAACAATATGCTAATTGTGTGTTAATGTTAAGTTAACATTATACCAAGTCGTCCCAAATAAAACACTGCATGGGAAAAGGCTTTGGACTGTTAGTGTCAGTGCACTATGCTACAAGCTATTGTAAACAAGCTAACGTTCACTCGATAAGTCATATTTTAATTACTAATATAGCAGATTCATGGAAAATTACATCGCTAATCAGCATTTTTGCCGCAACTAATTTATGAATAAATTTGCATCAACTACATTAAAGAGAATCGCTTTATTTAAAGTGAATAAAATACCTAGTTAATGGAATTGAACATTAATTGAGTCGCATGACTCGTGTGACTCGTAGAGTAGGTGAGATGAACTGGGAAAGCAGGCAGTGGGTCAAACCACTGTAAGAAAGGGGAGGGGGAACTCAACTGTTTCTAAATGCATTTTTTGCATTTTATTTTCTACTTAAACAGTTATTTAGGTATACAGTACATATTTTTCACAATAGAGAGTGCGATATTTGTTTAATATTGGGGGGGGGGACGACGACATGTCCCCCCCCCCCCCCGGGATTTACGCCCATGCTTGTGTGATTAAAGGAGTAGAGAAAATTAATAAATCTCACTTTCCCTTTTTTGTTGCTCAGAAAAAAAAAACTAAAAATTCAGTTACAATATTTTTTTCAGTTACAATACATTTCTACATTTTCAAAATGAATTTGAAAAAGCAATGACGGTGACGTCAATCACATTTTGTTGTTTAAATGCAAATTTAAAAATCCAGTTTCAGTCCAGTTCAGTGCAGACCAAAAAATTACATTCGTAATTAAGATGCATTTTGAGTTATATGTTTAAATGTTAGCTAGTTCTATGTTAATTAAATATTTAATATAATAATAAAATTATCTTAGATTATACATTTGATAATACTAATTATTATAAAAAAGAATGTATGCAAATGGATGTTCATGTATGTGTGTGTGTGTGTGTGTGTGTGTGTGTGTGTGTGTGTGTGTGTGTGTGTGTGTGTTTTCAGCACCTGTAACTCTGGACCCCAACACTATTCATTCTAAACTCAGGGTATCTGATGATCTGACCAGTGTGAGAGTTGGCGACGAAGAACAGAATCTTCCTGATAATCCAGAGAGATTTGATGAATATTGCTCTATCCTGGGCTCTGAGACCTTTGACTCAGGAACACACTGCTGGGATGTTGAAGTTGGAAACGCTACAGACTGGTATGTGGGTGTGATGACAGAATCAGCTCAGAGGAAGGGAACTGTGTTCTCTAGAAGTGGTGTTTGGTATGTGTGGTATTATGGTGACATGTATAGAGCATGTGCAGCACCACACAAAGACACCGAACTTTCAATAACACAGGATATCCAGAGAATTAGACTGAAGCTGGACTGGGAAAGAGGAAAGCTGTCATTTTCTGACCCTCTCACTAACACACACATACACACTTTCAAACACACATTTACAGAAAAATTACTGCCATTCTTCTCTATTTGGTATAAAAATTATGATTTAAAGATTCTCCCAGTTCAGTGCTCCATAAAAGTGAATCATATCAGTTAAAGCATAGTTTTACTTTAGTTCATTAATGAAATATTAAAAGATTCATATTTTTACAGAAGCATAAAACAGTCCAGGTTTTTACAGTTATAAACATGTAAATATTTTGTTTAACACAAAATCAAAATAATAATAATAACTATACATAGTATACATATTATAAAACAATATATTATATACTTAGCTATTCTGTTAAAACAAAGTTATTCAATTAAAAATAATGTGATTAAGTTCAAATAACTTCATGGCATTTTCAGTTCAGATTTTCCACAAATATTAACTAGAGGATGAAATTATATAAGTCTGTAGAATTTGAAATCTAAATAGATGGTTTAATTTTAAGGTTGATTTTAACATGAAAAAAATAAAAATCTTATTATTATAAAAGACTTGTATTTGTTCTTGTTATCTTGATGTTAGATGCTGTTAATACTGGGTGAAATGTTTAGATGGTGTGTGTTATGTGTAAAAAAACATTCCTCCACTAGCAGTTTGTGGTGTTTTTCTGGATGAAAGGATTTTTTGCTCTTAAACCTGTATATACTTTTTACAATTAATGGTAAACAGTATATACACTTTCCAAAAGTGCAAGCTGCCCATTCCGCAGACACTAATGCACTCCCATACTATCAAAGATGCGCCTTTTCTTTTAACTGAGCGCAGACAACAATCCACAGGATCCCTCTTCTCTTTAGTAGAGGATGTTGTGTCCATGGTCTCCAATAAAAAAATAATAATTTAGATTTGTCTGACCACAAAAGTATTTCAGCCTCATTACATTTTAAATAAGCTTTTGCTTAGAGAGGATGGTGGCATTTCTGGATCATGTTCATGCATGCCTTCTTCTTTGCATGATAGAGATTTAACCAGCTTTTGTGGTTGACATTATCTGGAAGTGTTAATAGGCTCATGCAGTGATTTCCATTACAGAATCATGACTGTTTTAAATACGGTGCTGTGTGAGGGCCCGAAGATCACAGGCATCTAATATAAATTTTTGCTCTTGTCCCTTGGCCACAGATATTTCTCCACATTCTTTGAAACTTTCAATGATATTATGTACTGCAAATGATATTTAGAAAGATATTCAGCTGTTTTGCAATTTTATGTTGAGGAACATTATTCCGAGATTGTTCTACAATTTGTAGACAGTCTTTCACAGATTGTTGAAGCTCTGCCACCTCTTTACTTCTGAGAGACTCTGCCTTTTAAAGATACACCTTTTCCATATCATCTTACTGACCTGTTGTAAATTAACTTTATTAGTTGGAAATTATTATTTTATTTTTTTAAACTTTTAAATTTTTATAACCTTCACTATTTCCATACTTGTGTTGTCTCATCCCAACTTCTTTTGAGACATGTTGCAGCCATTAAATTCAAAATTGCCTTATCTCTTCCTTAAAATGTTACAATTCCTTAGTTTAAACATTGGATATGTTTCTATGTTCTATTGTGAATAAAATATAGGTTTATGAAATTTGCAAATCATTGCATTCTGTTTTTATTTACATTTTACACTGTGTCCTAACTTTTTTAAATTGGGTTGTATATTAATTGTTATACAATGCTTAAAAATTAAGGGAACACTTAAATCACACATTTCATCTTGCAATGAAATGTTCAAGTGAAATGTTCACTTTGTAAATCGTTACATGTATGCATTGTGTAGTTACAAATTAATTCTTGTGTAGAACAAAATAATGTGGCTATGCTCAATGGAAACTCAAATCATAAACCCACTGAGGGCTGAATTTAAAATCATATTGGAAATCATTCTAAAATTTAATTAGTCTTATCCAACTTGCCGTCATGATGCCAGAATTTATTCAGAAACATACACATCAGGAGCTGGCTGGATGTAATTTTTTAGTGCTTTGGCAATGCTTTCCCTGTTTCTCTACACAAAAACAAGCAGATACCAGACCTGCAGCTGGGTTGTTTTCTTTCCACGGCCCTGTCCAGCTCTCCTAATATAATGGCCTGTTTTCCTGTATCTCCTCCATGCTCTTAATCCAGTGCTGGGATACACACCAACCTCCTTACAACAGAATGCATGGGTGTGCTATCCTGAAGTAGCTGGCCAATGTGATTGGGTTCCAGATACTGACTTGTACATGTTACAGTGACAAGGAACCTAACAAAAAATCAAATAAAACAGGTGAGAGCAATTATTAGTTGCTACCACCTGCAAATCATTTCCCTTCTAGAGGGTTTCATACTTTTGCCTTTCCAGTGCACCTTTTGTCACTTTCATTTGAACCAAAGCAGGTAAATCCGTGCTTCTTAACTGGATAGATTGATGTCCCTGAAGTTGAACTGATTGAACTGACAATAAGAACACTTATGCACATATGCTGTTTGTTGACTTTAGCTCAGCATTCAATACCATCCTTCCATCCAAGTTAATAGCCAAACTTGTAGATCTGGGCATTAACACCTCCACCTGCAACTGGGTCATGGACTTTCTGACCAACAGACCCCAGCAGGTTCGATCTGGCTCCATTTGCTCCAACACCATCACACTTAACACTGGTGTACCACAGGGCTGTGTGCTGAGTCCCTTCCTCTACTCCCTCTTCGCCTCCGACTGCAAGCCTGTGTATGGATCTAACTCCATCATCAAGTTTGCAGATGACACTACCGTGATCGGTCTCATAACCAACAATGATGAGACTGCCTACAGCAGGGGTGGCCAACCAGTCAGAGACTGAGAGCCACATTTTTTACTGTGTTACCGCAAAGAGCCACATCATACACATGGGCACACATGAACATCACCCATCCCTTTCTGTTACACACACACACACATATACACACACACACACACACACACACACACACACACACACACACACACACACACACACACACACACACACAGACACACACACCTCTGCTCAGCCAGATTTATTGTAAATGTCACACACCAACATAATGACAGAAATTGACTCTTACAGTTCTAAGACCACAGGACAGTCATTTTCAACAATGAGCATTGTGTGCACTGTCTCACACACACATACTCTTAGTTTAACCAAGCCCACAAACAAAAATATAATAATTTACAATAGCGTTTTTCTTTTATTATGCATGTTACTTAGTGGGACTTTTGGCATTCCTTGCCTTGAACAATCCCCTTCAAATCTGCCTCGAATTCCGTTGTTGCCACTCGAAGCAATTCTTTCACATGGGTGTCAGTCAGAACAGATCGATGCTTTGATTTCACGTGTTTCAGGGTAGAAAACACAGACTTTGTTTGTGTGTTTTTTTTTTTTTTTAAAGTGCGTGTTCACTTCGCTTGAGATCAATACAGTATTTTCGTCAAATGCGCATGTGCGTGAGTTGAATATACCGCAGGGGTGGGCAATTAATTTTTACAAGGGGCCACATGAGAAACCTTAATTGTGTCAGAGGGCCACACCAACGATAATATTTGAGGGATGCACTGAATGAAAATTAAATTCAAAAGGCAATGAAATCCATAATTTTTTGTGTTATGTCTTTTGCCTTGGCATCATCACTGGAAAACTTTGCTGTCTTTTCAAAAACGTCCTCTACAGACGGAGTGCGCATGCTCGGATTATCTTTACTTTTCTGTGCCGCGTTCTTCTCATATTTAGAATGACAATCGGGATGTTTGGATTTCAGGTGATAAATTAAACCCGACTTGGAGAAACGCTTTGCAGATACACCCCCTCTTGAAATTTCAGCATTGCATGTTTTGCAAATCGCTCTCCACACCGCAGACATGTTGGCTCTTATCCAGATAACTGTGTGCTGGCTGCGCTTTTTTATTGCGTCATTACAATTGTGTTTCTGCCGTGTTGTTTCAGTAATTTGGGTATTTCAGCCGAAAATTTTCGGTGCATCCCTGTAATTTATGATTGGCCTCATGCGGGCCGGACTTAAGTCTTAAAAATACCGCATTAAACTCAAGCGAAGCGAACACGCACAATATAAAACAAACAAACACAAACTTCGATATGAACGTAAGAGCCGCATGAAACCAGCCAAAGAGCCGCATGCGGCTCGCGAGCCGCGAGTTGGCCACCCCTGGCCTACAGGGAGGAGATCCAGCACCTAGCCACATGGTGTAACAACAATAACCTGCTCCTTAACACCTCCAAGACAAAGGAGCTTATTGTGGACTTCAGGAAGGAGACAAGAGGCACACATGACACCACCCACATCAATGGGATAGCTGTTGAGCATGTCTCCAGTTTCAAGTTCCTGGGGAGCCACATCTCAGCGTTCATAGTACATATATATTCATCTGTATACTACATTTATAGTACATATACATCTTTAAATTACTGTTTATAGTCCTATATTCTATTCTATTTAACTTATGTAAATCATGTAAAAACTGTACATCCTGCACTTGCTGATATAGCACTCTGGTTAGACCCAGACTGCATTCCGTTGCCTTGTACTTGTACATGTGTAATGACAATAAAGTTGAATCTAATCTAATCTAATCTAATTTGGAGTTATGCTCTGATGATTAAGTGCTATTTCTAAAATAGTTAGAAAAATTGTTTGGATTCCTTCTTTTTCAAATACAGAACTAAGTTTAAATAATGCCTAGTTTACACCTATTTCTTTTTTTCTGTCCATATTCACAAATGTGGAATATGTTGATATTTTCCACAAGTAACTATCTTACTACAGAATAAACATAACAAAAGGTTCAAAAAGAATATGTATGTATATGTACAATATATAAAACTGTAACATACACAGCATATATTTCCACACCTTATATAGTTATTAAATAATAAATAATTACTGAAATACTGATAGCTGCTTTCTAATGCGGTACTTAAAAAGACAAAAATAGAAAAATTAAGGCACAGTCAACAAATTTACCCAGATTCTGAACACAAATATAAACTACATTGTGTGTGCATTCAAAGCAGTATAGGAAACCTTGTGTGTGGGACATGTGTTCCCACTTTTGCAACCTGGGTTGTTGTCGTTTTTGTAGCTCAGAAGTTGCATCTCCTTCTCTTCTGTCCCCTCATGTTGGCTTCTTGTGTGGCTTGCTGATCAGGAGCAGGCTGAGATTGCTGCAAAACCCTTACCAGTGCTGCCAAAGCTGCTGTGCAGGGAAGGTGGTGTCACTTTTGCCAGCAAGGAATCACAAGGGCCTATCCAATCTCCTCCAAAACAAACCTCCTCTTTTTTCTTCTCTTGCTTGCCCTCCAGCTCACTCCATATGACAAAAACATTGTAGGTAGAGTTGCCAACTTCAGCAAAAGAAAATAAAGGACAAATTTCGTTCTTTATTGAAAAATAAGAGACATTATAAGGGACACTCAAAATATTTGTAGTGTACCACCCAGTGTATGTAATTTCAGTGTTTGCAATAAAGTCTGTGTATAAAAAAAATATATAAAAAAAGTTTTTTGCTTGAATTAAATGCTAAAATGAATCTCCGATATCAACATGTTTTTCTTAACCTATTTCAGGGGCGATTCTAGGATTTTTATAATGGGGTAGGACCAAGCAGGGGGGTAGCAGGGGGGACCAAGAGCTAGTCAAGGGGGGCCCATGGGAAAAGTCATGTGCCCCAACTAGTTACAGTTACTAGATACTTCATTCAATAAGTAACTCAATTACTTTGTTGATTACTTACATCAAAAAGTAATGCGTTATTGTTAAAAGTACTAGTTACTTTTTTAAAGAACATTTTTTAATGTTCCCATTAATGCCCATTTATGCGTTATGTCTATAGAAACACAAAACTGACTTTAAGTCAGACCAGCACAAACTGAATATATCACAAGGATTTCTGAAATAAATAACAAAACAAGCTGAATAATATATTCAGAATCAATAACTAAAGTGGCTTCTGCATCATAAAAGCTGTTGTGTTGAGCTCTTGAAAATGTTCCTTTCACAGCTTAAGTATGAAAACGATCAACAATGTACAACATAACACCTGGTTAGCTTCTAGTTTTGTCGAGGTGTGGAGTTTCTGGAGGAGCTTCGACAGATTGGAGTTACTGTTTATCGCAGTAGACACTTTCGAACCAGAAAGACACAGCTTACATTTGACTAAAAAGTTTTTGTCTTTATGCTCAACTAAAGTGAAATAATGAGCATATTTCTTTGAGAAACTCGTCTTGCTCTCGCCTCGCCTCGCCATTACTGCTGCACAGACCTGAATAAACGGAAACACGCCCACAGCACATCTTATTCGTGTTTAGAGTGGTTTATCCACCAATCCTACAATGCGTCGCTGCTGTAAACAGGTTAGACTGTAGGCTACATTTCAGCCAAAATTAATTCATTTAAAAAAGTAACGGACAACGCACCATACGGTAACGGTAACGGAGTTACTTTATTTAAAAAGTAATGCGTTACAATATTAGTTACTGTCAAAAGTAACTGTGTTACTGTAACGCGTTACTAGTAAAGCGTTATTGCCCAACACTGGCCCCAACACAAAAGATGGCAGTGCCTGGACAAGGAATCTCTCTTTTTTAAAATAAAAACAATTGAACAGACAATAATTGTTCTCAACTGCACTTTTTTCTTGAAGAAACCTTGAATATATTGATGCTGTGCCTGGATTTGTCCCCTGTCCATTTATTTGATATCAGTCTGGAAAATATTATAAAGCCATTTCTAAATCTTTGGGACTCAAGGGAACCCAGTGAGAGCCATTATTTACAAATGGCCAAAACATGAACAGTGGAGAACCTTCACAGGAGTGGCCGGCCGACCAAAATTACTCCAAGAGCACAGCGACGACTAATCCAAGAGGTCACAAAAAAACCCAGAACAACATACAAAGAACTGCAGGCCTCACTTGACTCAGTTAAGGTCAGTTGTTCATGACTCCACCATAAGAAAGAAACTGGGCAAAAATGGTCTGCAAGGCAGAGTTCCAAGATGAAAACCGCTGCTGAGCAAAAAGAACATAAAGGCTCGTCCCAGTTTTGCTAGAAAACATCTTGATGATCCCCAAGACTTTTAGGAAAATACTCTGTGGACTGACGAGACAAAAGTTTAACTTTTTGGAAGGTGTGTGTCGTATTACATCTGTCGTAAAAGTAACACGCATTTCAGAAAAAGAACAGAATTCAAACAGTAATGTAAACTCTCCTGAATTGTAGCTGAATTACAACATTTCTGCATAGATGAATGGACCAAAATTCCTCCACATCGCTGTAACAGACTCATTGCAAGTTATCACAAATGCTTAATTGAGTTGTTGTTGCTAAGGGTGGCCCAACCACTTATTACGTTTAGTTTCACACAGGCCCATGTAGTTTTGGATTTAGTTTTTCCTCAATAATGAAAACCTTTATTTGCAAACTGCATGTTGTGTTCACTTGTGTTATCTTTTACTAATATTTAATTTAGTTTGATGATCTGAATAATTAAATTGTGACAAACTCTTGAAAGAAGGGCAAACACTTTTTCACAACACTGTATTTATAACCCAATGATTTAAGCCAGTGTACTCTTAGTGCCAGTCCCAAGCCTGGATAAATAGGCAGGGTTGCGTTATGAAGGGCATCCAGTGTAAAACATGTGCCAAATCAAATATGCGGCTCATAACCAATGACCGCCACAGGTATTGTTAGCCAACAGAGTATCGGTGGAACTCGGGCTACTGTTGGCTGAAGGAGGAGAAGGAGAGGAGGAAGACATCTACAGAGACAGCAGAAAAAGGATTGGTTATGGTTGGTACTTTAAATGTTGGTACTATGACTGGTAAAGGGAGAGAGTAAGCTGACATAATGGAGCAGAGAAAGGTAAATATGTTGTGTGTTCAGGAGACCAAGTGGAAAGGAAGTAAGGTCAGTAACATTGGAGGTGGGTTTAAACTGTTCTATAGTGGTGTGTATGGGAAGAAAAATGGTGTAGGTGTGATTCTGAAGAAAGAGTTTAGTAAGAGTTTAGTGGAGGTGAAGAGAGTTTCTGATAGGGTGATGAATGTGAAGCTGGAAGTTGAAGGTGTGATGATAAATGTCATCAGTGCCTATGATCCACAAGTGGGTTGTGAGATGGAGGAGAATGAAAAATTCCGGAGTGAGTTAGATGAAGTGGGAGAAAGGGGTTCCTTAGGAATTAAAGATTGCGGTGGAGGTGATGAGTAGGTATGGCTTTAAAGAGAGGAATGTGGAAGGGCAGATGGTGAAAGATTTTGCTAAAAGGATGGAAAAGGTAGGGGTGAACATTATTTCAAGAAGAAGGAGGATCATAGGGTGACGTATAAGAGTGGAGCAAGGTGCACACAGGTGGACTATGTTCTTTGTAAGAGATGCAACCTGAAGGAGATTGGAGACTGCAGGGGACAGTGTAGGTAGACAGCATTGGATGGTGGTCTGTAGGATGGTTTTGGAGGTGGAGAAGAAAAGGAGGAGTCTAAGATGGTGACTGAGAAGAGACTAAGAAGACTAAGATGGTGGAAACTGAAGGAGGAGGACTGTAGTGTGAGATTCAGGGAAGAAGTTAGACAGGGGCTCGGTGGTGGTGAAGAGGTGCGGGAGGATTGGGCAACTACTGCAAAAGTGATTAGGGAGACAGCTAGAAAGGTACTTGGTGTGACATCTGGAAATAGAAAGCAAGACAAAGAATTGTGGTGGTGGAATGAGGAAGTGCAGAACAGCATGAGGAGAAAGAAGATGGCAAAACAGAATTGGGATCAACAGAGTGATGAGAAAAGTAGGCAGGAGTACAAGGAGATGCGGCAGCAGGTGAAGAGGGATGTGGCAAAAGCCAAGGAAAAGGCATATGAGGCACTGTATGTGAAGTTGGACACTAAGGAAGGAGAAAAGGATTTGTACCAATTGGCCAGGCAGAGGCACCAAGCTGGGAAGGATGTGCTGCACGTTAGAGCAATAAAGGATGGAGATGGAAATGTGTTGACTAGTGAGAAGAGTGTGTTGAGAAGATGGAGGGAGTATTTCGAGTAGCTGATTAACAAGGAAAATGAGAGAGAGAGAAGGTTGGATGGTGTGGAGATGGTGAAGCAGAAAATGATAGGATTAGTAAGGAGAAAGTGAGAGCAGCAATTAGGAGGATGAAGAGTGGAAAGTTGGTTGGACCATATGACATACCAGTAGAAGCATGGAGATGTTTAGGAGAGATGGCAGTGGAGTTTTTAACAAGATTGTTTAACAAGATTCTGGAAAGTGAGAAGATGCATAAAGAATGGAGAAGGAGTGTGCTGTTAACGATTTTTAAGAATAAGGGAGATGTAACCCAGCCATTAGGGGGGCACAAGCCAGTGCACTCTTAGTGCCGGTCCCAAGCCGGGATAAATGGGGAGGGTTGCGTTAGGAAGGGCATCCAGCGTAAAACATGTGCCAAATCAAATATGCGGATCACAAATGAGAATTTCATACCGGATCGGTCGAGGCCCGGGTTAACAACGACCGCCACAGGTATCGTTAGCCGACAGGGTACCGGTGGAAATTGGGCTACTGTTGGCCGAAGGAGGAGAAGGAGAGGAGGAAGACGTCTACAGAGACGGCAGGAAAAGGAGCAGTGTAGGAAAGTAGAGGTTCGGGTTGGTACTTTAAATGTTGGTACTATGACGGGTAAAGGGAGAGAGGTAGCTGATATGATGGAGAGGAGAAAGGTAGATATGCTGTGTGTTCAGGAGACCAAGTGGAAAGGGAGTAAGGCCAGGAACATTGGAGGTGGGTTTAAACTGTTTTATCATGGTGTGGATGGGAAGAGAAATGGTGTAGGGGTGATTCTGAAGGAAGAGTACAGTAAGAGTTTGGTGAAGGTGAAGAGAGTTTCTGATAGGGTGATGATCGTGAAGGTGGAAGTTGAAGGGATGATGATAAATGTCATCAGTGCCTATGCTCCACAAGTTGGCTGTGAGATGGAGGAGAAGGAAAGATTCTGGAGTGAATTAGATGAAGTGGTGGATGGTGTACCTAGGAAAGAACGATTGGTGATTGGGGCAGACTTCAATGGGCATGTAGGTGAAGGGAACAGAGGTGATGAGGAGGTGATGGGTAGGTATGGTTTTAAGAAGAGGAATGTGGAAGGGCAGATGGTGGTAGATTTTGCTAAAAGGATGGAAATGGCAGTGGTGAACACGTATTTTAAGAAGAAGGAGGATCATAGGGTGACGTATAAGAGTGGAGGAAGGTGCACACAGGTGGATTATGTTCTGTGTAGGAGATGCAACCTGAAGGAGATTGGAGACTGTAAGGTGTTGGCGGGGGACAGTGTAGCTAGACAACATCGGATGGTGGTCTGTAGGATGGTTTTGGAGGCGAAGAAGAAGAGGAGGAAAGTAAGGATTGAAAGAAGAATAAGATGGTGGAAACTGAAAGAGGAAGAGTGTAGTGTGAGGTTCAGGGAAGAGGTCAGACAGGGGCTTGGTGGTGGTGAAGAGGTGCCGGATGATTGGGCAATTACTGCAGGAGTGATGAGGGAGGCAGCTAGAAAAGTACTTGGTGTGACATCTGGAAATAGAAAGCAAGACAAGGAGACATGGTGGTGGAATGAGGAAGTGCAGGAGAGCATTAGGGGAAAGAGGTTGGCAAAACAGAAGTGGGATCAACAGAGTGATGAGAAAAGTAGGCAGGAGTACAAGGAGATGCGGCAGCAGGTAAAATAGGATGTGGCGAAAGCCAAGGAAAAGGCATATGAGGAGCTGTATAAGAGGTTGGACACTAAGGAAGGAGAAAAGGATTTGTACCGATTGGCCAGGCAGAGGGACCGAGCTGGGAAGGATGTACTGCAAGTTAGAGCAATAAAGGATGGAGATGGAAATGTGTTGACTAGTGAGGAGAGTGTGTTGAGAAGATGGAGGGAGTATTTTGAGCAGCTGATGAATGAGGAAAATCAAAGAGAGAGAAGGTTGGAGGATGTGGAGTTGGTGAAGCAGGATGTAGATAGGATTAGTAAGGAGGAAGTGAGAGCATCGATTAAGAGGATGAAGAATGGAAAGTCGGTTGGACCAGATGACATACCGGTAGAAGCGTGGAGATGTTTAGGAGAGATGGCAGTGGAGTTTTTAACCAGATTGTTTAACAGGATTCTGGAAGAAGAGAGGATGCCTGAGGAATGGAGAAGGAGTGTGCTGGTACCGATCTTTAAGCATAAGGGAGATGTGCAGACCTGCAGTAACTACAGGGGAATTAAGTTGATCAGTCACACCATGAAGTTATGGGAAAGAGTAGTGGAAGCCAGGCTGAGAGAAGAGGTGACCATCTGTGAGCAACAGTATGATTTCATGCCGAGGAAGAGCACCACAGATGCCTTATTTGCTTTGAGGATGTTGATGGAGAAGTATAGAGAAGGACAGAAGGAGCTGCATTGTGTATTTGTGGATTTAGAGAAAGCGTACGACAGGGTGCCGAGAGAGGAGTTGTGGTATTGTATGAGGAAGTCTGGTGTGTCAGAGAAGTATGTGAGGGTGGTGCAGGACATGTATGAGGACAGTGTGACGGCAGTGAAGTGTGCAGTAGGTACGACAGACTGGTTCAGGGTGAAGGTTGGACTGCATCAAGGATCGGCCCTGAGCCCTTTCCTGTTTGCAGTGGTGATGGACAGGTTGACGGACGAGGTCAGACAGGAGTCTCCCTGGACTATGATGTTTGCAGATGATATTGTGATTTGTGGTGAGAGTAGAGAGCAGGTTGAGAAGAGCCTGGAGGGGTGGAGATATGCGCTGGAGAGAAGGGGAATGAAAGTCAGTAGGAGTAAGACAGAGTACATGTGTGTGAATGAGAGGGAGGGCAGTGGAGTGATGCGGTTGCAGGGAGAAGAGGTGGAGAAGGTGGAGGAGTTCAGGTACCTGGGGTCAACAGTGCAAAGTAATTGAGAGTGTGTTAGAGAAGTAAAAAAAAGAGTGCAGGCAGGGTGGAGTGGGTGGAGAAGAGTGACTGGAGTGATTTGTGATAGTAGGGTATCTGCAAGAATGAAAGGGAAAGTTTATAGGACTGTGGTGAGACCTGCGATGTTGTATGGATTAGAGACAGTGGCATTGAGTAAAAGACAGGAGGTGGAGCTGAAGGTAGCAGAGCTGAAGATGTTAAGGTTTTGATTGGGAGTGACAAGGATGGACAAGATTAGAAATGAGTTTATTAGAGGGACAGCCCATGTAGGATGTTTTGGTGACAAGGTGAGGGAGGCGAGATTGAGATGGTTTGGACATGTGCAGAGAAGGGACATGAATTATATTGGTAAAAAAAATGCTGAAGATGGAGCCACCAGGTAGGAAGAAAAGAGGTAGGCCAAGGAGGAGGTTCATGGATGTGGTGAGGGAAGACATGCAGGTAGTTGGTGTGAAAGAGGCAGATGTAGAGGACAGGGTGGTATGGAGACGGATGATCCGCTGTGGCGACCCCTAATGGGAGCAGCCGAAAGAAGAAGAAGAAGAAGAATAAGGGAGATGTGCAGACCTGCAGTAACTACAGGGGAATAAATTTGATCAGTTACACCATGAAGTTATGGAAAAGAGTGTTGGAAGCCAGGCTGAGAGAAGAGGTGACAATCTGTGAGCAGCAGTATGGTTCATGCCGAGGAAGAGCACTACATACGCATTATTTGCTTTGAGAATGTTGATGGAGAAATATAGAGAAGGTCAGAAGGAGTTGCATTGTGTGTTTGTGGATTTAGAGAAAGCATACGACAGGTTGCCGAGAGAGAAGTTGTGGTATTGTATAAGGAAGTCAAGTGTGTCAGAGAAGTATGAGAGGGTGGTGCAGGACATGTATGAGGACAGTGTGACAGCAGTGAGGTGTGCTGTATAAACGACAGACTGGTTCAAGGTGGAGGTTGGACTGCATCAAGGATCGGATCTGAGCCCTTTCCTGTTTGCAGTGGTGATGGGCAGGTAGACGGACGCGGTCAAATAGGAATCTCCATGGACTTTGATGTTTGCAGATAATATTGTGATTTGTGGTGAGAGTAGGGAGCAGGTTGAGAAGAGCCTGAAGGGGTGGAGGTATGTGCTGGAGAGAAGGAGAATGAAAGTCAGTAGGAGTAAGACAGAGTACATGTGTGTAAATGAGAGGGAGGGCAGTGGAGTGGTGCGGTTGCAGGGAGAGTTGGAGAAGGTGGAGGAGTTCAGGTACATGGGGTCAAAAGTGCAAAAGTATTAGAGAGTGTGTTAGAGAAGTGAAGAAAAAAGTGCAGGCAGGGTGGAGTGGGTGGAGAAGAGTGGCAGGAGTGATTTGTGATAGAAGGGTATCTGCAAGAGTGAAAGGCAAAGTATATAGAACTGTGGTGAGACTTGTGATGTTGTATGGTGTAGAGACAGTAGCATTGAGTAAAAGACAGGAGGTGGAGCTGCAGGTAGCAGAGCTGAAGATGTTGAGGTTTTCATTGGGAGTGACGAGGATGGACAGGATTAGAAATGAGTTCATTAGAGGGACAGCGCATGTAGGACATTTTAGACACAAGGTGAGGGTGGCAAGATTGAGATGGTTTGGACATGCGCAGAGGAGGGACATGGGGTATATCGGTAGGAGAATGCTGTGGATAGAGCCACCAGGAAGGAGGAAAAGAGGAAGGCCAATGTGGTGAGGGAAAATATGCAGGTAGTTGGGTTGAAAGACGTAAATGTAGAAGACAGTGGGGTATGGAGATGAATGATCCGCTGTGGCGACCCCTAATGGGAGAAGCCAAAAGAAGAAGAAGATTTTAAATATAAGCAAAAATATAAACATCTGTTTCAGATTTTAAATGGATGGATCCAATATGGCGGCATGGCAGTAGCTCGCAGCCGGCCACTCCGGACCCAAAATGGTGCTACTTTCACTTTGTAGCCCGCCTTACGCAACATATGGACATTGGAGCAACCACTGTCCCTGTGTACCACGGCAAATACTCAAAGAACTCAGAAACAACCCCTATAACACAATAAACAATGATCTGCTGCAGGAGCTATGTGACCGCGGCATGCTTCGAGAACCAGGCCTTGTTGTCGCCTGCGGCGAAAGGATGAAGGAGGGGGAGTTGAAAGCGCTGCACGAGGAAGCGTGGAAAGCGAACGGGGGCTAGTTCTAGGCTAAAAACTAACCCTAGCCGACCTGCTCTACCATCTCTACTGCTGGCAAATGTCTGCTCCCTGGACATTAAATTGAACTACATCAGACTCCAACAAGCTACTAGGCATGAGTACAGACACTGCTGCGTCTTTGTGTTCACTGAGACGTGGCTGAGCGACAGAGTTCCGGACGCCGCCATTCGGCTGGACGGGCTAGCCGCGTTTCGTGCTGACAGAAATGCAGCTTTGTGCGGTAAGACTCGCGGCGGCTGTCTGTCTGTTTACATCAACATGGAACAGTGTAAGAACTCTGTCCATGTTTCACCCTACTCCTCATCACTGTTGGAGTTTATGGTTGTGAGATGTAGACCTTTTTATTTACCCCGGGAATTCACCACCGCTATTGTGCTTGGAGTGTACATACCACCTAGCACTAATGCTAAGGAAGTGCTCAGCGTACTCTACTGGACCATTAGCAAACTTCAAAACACACACCCTGATGGATTGTTTATTGTCGCCAGAGATTTTTTACTGTGCAAATCTCAGGACGGTGAGGCCTAAATTTCATCAAAATGAGTACTCAGACCACCAACTGGCCAGCAGGATCCATGTCTGCTCTCCAGGACTGCTTTGAATGCACTGACTGGTATATGTTTAGGGAGGCTGCAACCAACGGCGATTTCTTCAACTTGGAGGAATACACGTCAACAGTGACCAGCTACATCGGCAAATGCATTAATGATGTGACCATCTCCAAGACCATCACTACATGCTCCGAACAGAAGCCGTGGATGACCACCAAGGTGCGTGCGCTGCTAAAAACAAGAGACTTCGCCTTCAGAGAAGGGGACAAGGCGGCCTTAAAGACAGCAAGGGCCAAACTGTCCCGTGCCATCAGAGAGGCGAAGCGCGCACACGCCAAGAGAATTCACGGCCACTTCCAGGACAGCGGAGACACCCGGCGCATGTGGCAGGGCATCCAGGCGATCACAAATTTTCAAGACAACATTACATGCTTGTGACCATGACGCCTCCCTCCCAGATGCGCTGAACGACTTCTACGCCCGGTTCGAGGTGCAGAACAACATGGTGGCGAGGAAGACCATCCCTCCTCCCAGTGACCAGGTGCTCTGTCTAACCACAGCTGAAGTGAGGGAAACTCTATGCAGAGTTAACCAACGGAAGTATGCTGGACCAGACAACATTCCTGGCAGAGTGCTCAGGGAATGTGCACAACAGCTAGCAGATGTCTTCACTGACATCTTCAACATCTCCCTGAGCAGCGCCACTGTTCCTACGTGCCTCAAGACGACGACCACCATTCCTGTGCCGAAGAAGTCTTCTGTCTCCTGCCTCAATGACTATCGTCCTGTTGCACTCACACCCATCATGATGAAGTGCTTCGAGAGGCTCATCATGAGGCACATAAAGACCCAGATCCACCCGCACTGGACCCCATGCAGTTCGCGTATCATCCAAATCGGACGATGCTATCTCCACAACCCTTCATCTGGCCCTTACCAGTCTGGATCACAAGGACACTTATGTAAGGATGCCGTTCATAGACTTCAGTTCAGCATTCAACACAATCTTTCCTCAGCACCTGATCGAGAAGCTGAGCCTACTGGGCCTGAACACCTCCCTCTGCAACTGGATCCTGGACTTCCTGACTGGAAGACCTCAGTCAGTCCGGATTGGAAACATCATCTCCAGCACCACCACACTGAGCACTGGAGCCCCTCAGGGCTGTGTGCTCAGTCCACTGCTGTTCACTCTGCTGACTCACGACTGTGCACCAACGCACAGCTCGAATCATATCATCAAGTTTGCAGATGACACGACCGTGGTGGGTCTCATTAGCAAGAATGAGATGGTTGTTGACTTCAGGAGAACACAGAGTGACCATTCTCCACTGATCATCGATGGATCCTCAGTGGAGATCGTCAAGAGCACCAAATTCCTTGGTGTTCATCTGGCGGACAACCTCACCTGGTCACTTAACACCAGCTCCATCACCAAGAAAGCCCAGCAGCATCTCTACTTCCTGAGAAGGCTGAGAAAAAAGCTCATCTCCCTCCCCCCATCCTGACCATGTTCTACAGAGGGACCATCGAGAGCATCTTGAGCAGCTGCATCACTGCCTGGTTTGGGAACTGCACCGTCTCGGATAGCAAGACCCTACAGAGGATAGTGAGAACAGCTGAGAAGATCATCGGAGTCTCTCTCTCCCCTCTATCATGGACATTTACACCACACGCTGCATCCGCAAAGCACACAGCATTGTGGACGACCACACACACCCGTCACACACACTCTTCACCCTCCTTCCATCAGGGAAACGGTTCCGAAGCATTCGGGCCGTCACATCAAGAGTGTGCAACAGTTTTTTCCCGCAAGCCATCAGGCTCCTCAACAAAGAACTGAACTGAACTCTCTCTCTCACACACACACACACACACACACACACACACACACACACACACACACACAACTGTGTGACTGATCTGTACAAACCATGCTCAACATACATCATACACTTTGCACACCCAGGTTTCAGTACCATTCACACTTTTCATTATCGCAAAATGTTTACATGCCGTTTTTTGCTGATCTTCCGGGACTTGTTATTTTGCACAATATTCTGTCCAAATTCTTTGGTCACTGTTCAGTTTATTTTGATTGCTGCTACTGCTGAATTGCACAAATTCTGTTTACATTTTTCTGTTTACATTGCACCTTATTCTGTCACGACAGGTTTTACTGGCAGAGCTATTTTTATTTTCATATTTTGTGTATTGTGTATTGTCCTGCACTGTCCTGTGTTGTCTTGCACTGTCTTGTGTTGTCTTTTTGCACTGTTTGCACCAGCTGCACACATGCACTTTATGTGGCGAGGATCTTAGTTCTCGGCCCTGTGTTTTTCTGTTCTGTGACTGTTTGTTTTATGTTGTCTTATGTAGCACCTGGGTTCAGGAGGAATGTTGTTTCATTTCACTGTGTACTGCATCAGCCATATATGGTTGAAATGACAATAAAAGCTTCTTGACTCTTTACTTGACTTGACATTGTTTTATTTCACTGTGTACTGTGTTAGCTATATATGGTTGAAATGAAAATAAAAGCTTCTTGACTTGACTTGAAATGCAACATTTGAACAGACATTTATGACTTATGTTTTCATCCTGTGGTTTATTTGTTTGTGGAAACCTGAACTTAAAAAAATGCCAGCTAGTTACTTTTTTTGAATGAGGGCTCTGGCATGGAGAAGCTGGTGTTGGATCTATGATGATCTCAAATGTTGAGCTATTTTTGAGTTGCTCAGAAACTCCTGGTTCCACAAAGTCAACTGACTGTATAAGACTGTAGAAAGGACATTTCTCATAATCACACACACTCCGTTACTCATTATAATTTTTACTCTCCTGTATTTTGCATTGTTTGAAGATTTATAATCACACTCTTGATATCACCCAAATGAGGATGGGTTCCCCTTTTGTGTCTGGCTTCTCTCAAGATTTCTTCCTTGTTCATCTAAGTTGGCTAGAAGTTTTTCCATGCCACAGTTGCCCCAGGCTTCTCATCAGGGATAAATACACATCATTCACTTAAAATCTTAAGTTCTGTAAAGTTCCTTTGAGATAATGTCCATTGTGAAAACCACTATAGAAATAAACTTAAACTTGAACTTGAATTGTAGTTATTATTAAAGTTGTATTTTTATTCTGATTATTTTACATTTCATAACTTTTGGTTTCATTGAAGTAGCTAATTATATATCAAAATAAATTTCATTTAATTTCATATACTCCAATTAAATTTTCAAGATGTATTCAGGTTTTAGATAAATTGATCTAAGGTGAAACAAAATAATAACACATATCTGTAAAAACTGAACTGTTTACTATTTTGTTTACTATTAACTATTTTACTTACATTGGCTATGATGATATAATAAGCAATAATTTCATTAATAAAATACAACTTCATACAATATTAATGTATATTTAATTCCTATTTTAGATGCAATGTGAGATAAATACTGAGCGAAAGTCAGTGAGAGTCCGATAAAAACGCATTTAAACATGCCCAGGTGTAACTGCATCACATTCCTGCAAAATGAATTATCCACAATTAATAACAACCACATTAATAATAAATTCTGCAAGAGCGTTAAGCAAATTATAGTCTGCAAAAGTCTGAGTACTTAACTATTTTTAGCAATAAATAACTATATATAGAATAATCATTCACATGGTACAAATAAATAAATAAACTAAAAATAATATTATGGTAAAATTTTTATGAACAAGTAGCTTATATGTAGGTGGAATTGTGTGATTTGATATGATTTCTATATTTCGCTGTACTTCTAAACATTTCCACACGGTGTCGCTAATATTCGCTGTGCCTAAAAAGTTAACTTTATAAATCTACACATGGGTCAGAGATCCTGTATAGCAGGGGTCACCAACCTTTTTGAAACAGAAAATAATTGAGAAGCACTGCTCTAATCTAATATGAACCATTTTTCTTTATATATTGTTATTTTCAAATTCACATCAATGCAAGTGTGATTTAAAAAAGAATCGCAACATAAA
Source organism: Silurus aristotelis (assembly GCF_946808225.1). NCBI lineage: Eukaryota > Metazoa > Chordata > Actinopteri > Siluriformes > Siluridae > Silurus > Silurus aristotelis. The sequence continues at coordinate 27,966,685 of NC_139576.1, read as the reverse complement.
ATTAGATGCAGCTCACTGGTAAGTGGCGCTATGGTGAGCTATTTTTAGAAAAGGCCCGCGGGCGACATATGTGGTCCTTGCGGGCGACCATGTTGGTGACCCCTGATCTAAACTGTGACAGTAATGAAAGAATTCCGTTATTAAATTTTATTTAATTATTTTATTAATAAGTTTGTCTATTAAGATTAATTTTTTCCAAAATTATAGTTAATTAATCTGTAGTCAGAACATGAATATACTGTAAGTGTTATGCGCTTTTTCTGATGTAAATGATGATTGTAACAGGTCATAACATGTCATTCTGTAACTCCGCCTATTAAGGAAGTGTCAAGTCTGAGACGACTGCAGTTCTTTATTTACAGCCTGCAGTGTTCTGCTCTGGTGGGTTTTACTTTATTCTCCATTTATGAAGGAATCTGAGTTTCTTTTTCAGCAGTGGTAAAGGAAGTGATTACACACTGGACCTACAAATTCATGTGATTAACCTGATAGAAAGCTGAAATCAGTGAGTGGTCATTTCTTTAACAAAGTGAAAGTAAAACACAAAGCGTTCACACTGGAGAGAAGAACAAGAGATCGGACAATAGTGAAATAAAATGGCTTCAACGTTTTCAGAGGAGGATTTTTCCTGTCCTGTGTGCTGTGAAATCTTTAAAGACCCTGTTCTTCTGCCCTGCAGTCACAGTGTGTGTAAAGTGTGTTTGCAGCAGTTCTGGAAGACTAAAAGATCCAGAGAATGTCCTGTTTGTAGGAGGAAGTCGTCAATAGATACTCCTCCTCTAAATCTGGCTTTAAAGAACCTGTGTGAGACTTTCTTACAGGACAGAAGTAAGAGATCTTCATCAGAATCTGAAACAGTCTGCAGTTTACACAGTGAGAAACTCAAACTCTTCTGTCTGGATTATCAGCAGCCGGTGTGTTTGGTGTGTCGAGATTCAAGAAAACACACCAACCACAAATTCTGCCCCATTGATGAGGCAGTAACAGACTGTAAGGTAAATATGATTTAGCTACGAGGTCATGTGTCACATGGGAACAAATGCTGTTGTTTAAAATTATCTTCATCAATGATGTTAGTTGGATTTAAAATAAAATGTAAAACACAGAGTCTCAGTGTGTTAATTTGTTTCAGGAGAAACTCAAAACTGCACTGAAGCTCCTACAGGAGAAACTAAAGATCTTTGAAGACTGTAAACTGAACTCGAGTCAGACTGCAGAACATATAAAGGTTAGAATCTGTGGAAAGGTGAGTGATGTGCTTCCTGTCTCTCTCCTTCTCTGTGTTTCTAAATACAAACCCACAGTAACACTGACTCCTGAATGTTTTTGCAGAACTCTGTGCACACTGCAGCATCCAGATGAGCTTTCAGGAGCACTGATCTATGTGACTAAACATCTGGACAACCTGAAGTTTAGAGTCTGGAAGAAGATGCAGTACACTGTCCAATACATTAAGACATTTCTTTTCTGCCATGGTGTTTGTGTGTGTGTGTCTTTGTTAATAAACCTAGTGTGATTTATAGTGATGTGTTCTTTTTGTAATATTTAATTTGATTATAATTCTTTCTTTTATTATTATTATTTTATTATTATTATTATTATTATTATTATTATTATTATTATTATTATTATTATATTTTATTTATTTTTGATTTTATTTTATTACTACTACTACTACTACTACTTCACACACACACACACACACACACACACACACACACACACAGTGTCATGTAAAAATTTAAGTACACCCTCTTTGAATTCAATGGTTTTATGTATCAGAAAATAATAAAAGTATGGTGCTTATCAGGTGTTAAAATTTGTATCAGACAGAAAATGAAAACTTCTAGTTATTGCTGCTAAAGATGGTTCTATAAGCTACTGAATAATACAAAAAATAATTTGCAAAAAGACCCAGCCATTAGGGTTGCACAAGCCAGTGCACTATTAGTGCCGGTCCCAAGCCCGGATAAATGGGGAGGGTTGCCTTAGGAAGGGCATCCAGCGTAAAACGCCAAATCGAATATGCGGATCACAAATAAGAATTTCATACCGGATCGGTTGAGGCCCGGGTTAACAACAGGTATCGTTGGCCAACAGGGTACCGGTGGAAATTGGGCTACTGTTGGCCGAAGGAGGAGAAGGAGAGGAGGAAGACGTCTACAGAGATGGAAGGGAAAGGAGAAGTGTAGGAGAGTGGAGGTTCGGGTTGATACTTTAAATGTTGTTACTATGACTGGTAAAGGGAGAGAGGTATTTGATATGATGGAGAGGAGAAAGGTAGATATGTTGTGTGTTCAGGAGACCAAGTGGAAAGGGAGTAAGGCCAGGAACATTGGAGGTGGGTTTAAAGGTAGGGGTGATTCTGAAGGAAGAGTACAGTAAGAGTGTAGTGGAGGTGAAGAGAGTTTCTGATAGAGTGCTGGAAGTTGAAGGGATGATGATAAATGTCATCAGTGCTTATGCTCCACAAGTGGGCTGTGAGATGGAGGAGAAGGAAAGATTCTGGAGTGGATTCGATGAAGTGGAAGCTGGTGTACCTAGGAATGAACGATTGGTGATTGGGGCAGACTTTAATGGGCATGTAGGTGAAGGGAACAGAGGTGATGAGGAGGTAATGAGTGGGTATAGCTTTAAGGAGAGGAATGTGGAAGGGCAGATGGTGGTAGATTTTGCTAAAAGGATGGAAATGGCAGTGGTGAATACATATTTTAAGAAGAAGAAGGATCATAGGGTGACGTATAAGAGTGGAGGAAGGTGCACACAGGTGGACTATGTTCTATGTAGGAGATGCAACCTGAAGTGATTGGAGATTGTAAGGTGTTGGCAGGGGACAGTGTAGCAAGACAGCATCGGATGGTGGTCTGTAAGATGGTTTTGGAGGTGAGGAAAAAGAGGAGGAGAGTAAGGATTGAAAGGAGAATAAGATGGTGGAAACTGAAAGAGGAAGAGTGTAGTGTGAGGTTCAGGGAAGAGGTCAGACAGGGGCTCGGTGGTGGTGAAGGGGTGCTGGATGATTGGGCAAATACTGCAGGAGTGTTGAGTGAGGCAGCTAGAAAAGTACTTGGTGTGACACCCGGAAATAAAAAGGTAGACAAAGAGACTTGGTGGTGGAATGAGGAAGTGCAGGAGAGCATAAGGGGAAAGAGGTTAGCAAAACAGAAGTGGGATCGACAGAGTGATGAGAAAAGTAGGCAGGAGTACAAGGAGATGCGGCAGCAGGTAAAGAGGGATGTGGCGAAAGCCAAGGAAAAGGCATATGAGGAGCTGTATGAGAGGTTGGACACTAAGGAAGGAGAAAAGGATTTGTAACGATTGGCCAGGAAGCAGGACCGAGCTGGGAAAGATGTGCTACAAGTTAGAGTAATAAAGGATGTAGATGGAAATGTGTTGACTAGTGAGGAAAGTGTGTTGAGAAGGTGGAGAAGGTATTTTAAGCAGTTGATGAATGAGGAAAATTAGAGAGAGAGAGAAGGTTGGATGATGTGGAGTTGGTGAAGTAGGAAGTGGATAGGATTAGTAAGGAGGAAGTAAGAGCAGCGATTAAGAGGATGAAGAGTGGAAAGTCAGTTGGACCAGATGACATACTGGTAGAAGCATGGAGATGTTTAGAAGAGATGGCAGAGGAGTTTTTAACCAGATTGTTTAACAAGATTCTGGAAGGTGAGAAGATGCCTGAGGAATGGAGAAGGAGTGTGCTGGTACCGATCTTTAAGCATAAGGGAGATGTGCAGAACTGCAGTAACTACAGGGGAATTAAGTTGATCAGTCACACCATGAAGTTATGGGAAAGAGTAGTGGAAGCCAGGCTGAGAGAAGAGGTGGCTATCTGTGAGCAACAGTATGGTTTCATGCCGAGGAAGAGCACCACAGATGTCTTATTTGCTTTGAGAATGTTGATGGAGAAGTATAGAGAAGGACAGAAGGAATTGCATTGTGTATTTGTGGATTTAGAGAAAGCGTAGGACAGAGTGCCAAGAGAGGAGTTGTGGTATTGTATGAGGAAGTCAGGTGTGTCAGAGAAGTATGTGAGGGTGGTGCAGGACATGTATGAGGACAGTGTGACAGCAGTGAGGTGTGCAGTAGGAACAACAGACTGGTTCAAGGTGGAGGTCGGACTGCATCAAGGATCGGCCCTGAGCCCTTTCCTGTTTGCAGTGGTGATGGACAGGTTGATGGACAATGTCAGACAGGAGTCTCCCTGGACTTTGATGTTTGCAGATGATATTGTGATTTGTGGTGATAGTAAGAAACAGGTTGAGAAGAGCCTGGAGAGGTGGAGGTATGTGCTGGAGAGAAGGGGAATGAAAGTCAGTAGGAGTAATATAGAGTACATGTGTGTGAATGAGAGGGGGGGCAGTGGAGTGGTGCGGTTGTACCCAGGTACCTGGGGTCAACAGTGCAAAGTAATGGCGAGTGTGTTAGAGAAGTAAAGAAAAGAGTGCAGGCAGGGTGGAGTGGGTGGAAAAGAGTGGCAGGAGTGATTTGTGATAGTAGGGTATCTGCAAGAATGAAAGGAGAAGTTTATAGGACTGTGGTAAGACCTGCGATGTTGTATGATTTAGAGACAGTGGCATTGAGTAAAAGACAGGAGGTGGAGCTGGAGGTAGCAGAGCTGAAGATGTTGAGGTTTTCATTGGGAGTGACGAGGATGGACAAGATTAGAAATGAGTTTATTAGAGGGACAGCCCATGTAGGACGTTTTGGTGACAAGGTGAGGGAGGCAAGATTAAAATGATTTGGACATGTGCAGAGAATTGACATGAGTTATATTGGTAGAAGAATGCTGAGGATGGAGCCACCAGGAAGGAGAAAAAGAGGAAGTCCAAGGAGGAGGTTAATGGATGTGGTGAGGGAAGACATGCAGGTAGTTGGTGTGAAAGAGGCAGATGTAGAGGACAGGGTGGTATAGAGACGGATGATCTGCTGTGGCAACCCCTAATGGGAGCAGCCGAAAGAAGAAGAATTTGCAAAAATAAAAGTCCTAATCAACTCATAAACAAGCAGCAAAGGACTTTTATTTTGAAAGGTTTATTTTGCCATCGCCCCGTTTACGAACGGAACATTACAGCGATTTAAATAATGTTTGTGTGTGTGTGTGTGTGTGTGTGTGTGTGTGTGTGTGTGTGTGTGTGTGTGTGTTTCAGTACCTCAACTTTGGATCCCAACACTGTTCATCCTGAACTCAGTGTATCTGATGATCTGACCAGTGTGAGATGCATTAATGAGAAACAGAAACTTCCTGATATTCCAGAGAGATTTGATGAATATTGCTGTACTCTGGGTTCTAAGAGCTTTAACTCAGGAACACACTGCTGGGATGTTTAAGTTGGCGACTGTACTTTATGGTTATTGGGTGTGATGACAGAATCTGCTGAGAGGAAGAGGAATGTGTTCTCCAGAAGTGGAATCTGGTTTGTTGGTTATTATAATGGTAAATATAAAGCAGGTTCTACACCACAGAGAGTCACTCATCTCTCAGTAGCACAGAAACTCCAGAGGATCAGAGTGAAGTTGGACTGGGAAAGAGGAAATCTGTCATTCTCTGATCCTGTCACTAACACACACATACACACTTTCACACACACATTTACTGATAAATTACTGCCATTGCTAAATGTTTATGGTAAAGAATCTCCTCTAAAGATCCTCCCAGTTCAGTTCTCTGTAAAAGTAAATCAGATCATTTAGAGCTGAGTTTTATTCCATATTATTAATGAAATATTGCAAATTAAAAGATTCATACTGTTTCTAAAATTGTGTTTAATAAAGCAAACAGTCCACTGTAAAAAGAAAAATGTGATGTGTATCAGGATTATGAATTTTGACTGCGTTACCCAGCAGCCACTGCACTGCCATGTCTGGATCACATGTCACTAATCACTCACTCCTGTTCCTCTTCACCTTTCATTTATTTTATTTCATTTTATTGATGTACTTTAAATTATATTAAATAAAGTGTTATGCTGGTAAATGCTGGCTAAAATGGTTTGTTGGTTGTGGGTTTTATGTGTAAAACTGCAGTGTGGAGAATTAAATCTGTAAATGTTCCCTCATCAGCAGTTTATGGATTTACAAATATCAGATTTGTTTTAGTCCTGCATTAAATTATCATTTTTAATCTGAAATAAAATATAAACTAAAATAAAAAAAATTATTTGTTTACAAAATTGTTTAATTTTAATGATTGCACAAAACCTACAGACAAAAATCATTCAGAGTAAATAAAGAATTGTGTTCTGGGCGCTGAGGGCTTTAACTCAGGGACACTGCTAAAATATTGAAGTTGGAGACTCTACATTCTGGGATGTACAGTAGGTGAGATGATAGAATTTGCTCAAAGAAGGGGGTTTTATTATTCAGGAGTGAAATGAATATACACAACCAGACACTCTCCTCTCAGTAGCACAGAACCTCTAGAAGACCAGACTGAAGCTGGACTGAGACAGAGAAAAGCTGTCATTTCATAAACTGTTAATATCAAAGAAATTTCCCCCTACAGCAGTCTCTATACAGCAGGGGTCACCAACATGGTCACCCACAAGGACCACATGAGTCGCCTGCAGGCCTTTTCTAAAAAATAGCTCACCATAGCGCCATTACCAGTGAGCTGCCTCAAAATTTTTTTGTTGCTATTCTTTTTTTAAATCACACTTGCATTATTGTGAATTTGAAAATGACAATATAAAAAAAAAATAAAAAAAAATGTCCATATTAAAAATTGTTAGTGGCTAGTGAAAAATGTTGTAGAAGTGATCATTTGAAAATGTAAATACTTGCAGAGATTTATAGAAATAAAGTTTTTGCATATTGATATTTACCTGTTTCCTACCTTGATAAATAATTGTTGATAATTATTGTGAGAAATCATTAACATGATCAGTGTCTTCACATAGATGAATATCATTAATTATTAATAATAACATATCATTAAAGGTAAATTGAGCAAATTTGTTATTTGTTATTTATTTGTGTGTATCAAACTGGTAGCCATTCTCATTAATTGGTACCCAAGAAGTAGCTCTCAGTTTCAAAAAGGTTGGTGACCCCTGGTTTAGATAAATAATGCTGGAAACACTTCAGTGGCTGATTGAGATCTGACGTTGTAGTTTTCAGTGATGAACAAAAGAATACATTCTGCAGTGTTAACACAATGAATGCTACAGTTTCATGTTTAAGTAATAGAACAATAAATATTTTATTTCAAATGTTTTATGCATCTGTATTGCAATTTTTATTTATATGCATTTAACATACAGATGACGTCCCCAGAAGACATTCCAAACCAAGTGTGCCTGCCAAAGCTTCAATACACACTACCCCTCTCCAATACACACTACCCCTCGCAGAAGCCCAGGTGAAAATGGAGCTCAGGAAGATCAAGGCGAGGAAGGCTGCAGGCCCAGACGGCATCAGCTCCAGGCTACTTAAGACCTGTGCAGACCAGCTGTGCGGCATATTACTATACATGTTTGACCTGAGCCTGAGGCTGGGAAAGGTGCCACAGATATGGAAAACATCCTGCGTGGTGCCCGCACCCAAAAGACTTCGGAGACTATTAACCAGTAGCACTGACCTCACATCTGATGAAGACATTGGAGAGGCTGGTGCTCACTCATCTCCGACCTCTGGTGAGCCCATCAATGGATCCACTTCAGTTTGCCTACCAACCTGGAATTGGAGTGGAAGATGCAGTCATCTTCCTCCTAAATCGGTAGGAATTTCACACCTGGAAAAGGCTGGGAACACTGTGAGAGTCATGTTTTTTGACTACTCTAGTGCTTTTAACACCATCCAACCTGCGCTCCTGAGGGATAAGATGGTGTACATGGGAGTGGACCATCATCTATCTGCCTGGATACTGGACTACCTCACAGACCGACCACAGTATGTGAGGACTCGTGACTGTAAGTCTGCCATGATTGTCTGCAACACTGGAGCCCCGCAGGGAACGGTTCTAGCCCCGTTTCTCTTCACTGTTTACACTGCAGATTTCATGTTTAGCTCAGCAACCTGTCACCTACAGAAGTTCTCTGATGACTCTGCCATCGTTGGTCTGATCACGGATGATGATGACAGAGAGTACAGAGGACTTATATAGAACTTTGTGGACAGGTGCCAACTGAGCTGCCTCCAGATAAATGCGGGGAAAACCAAAGAACTGGTAGTGGATTTCCGTAGGCATAAACAAACTTTATCACCAGTGAACATTCAGGGAAAGGACATTGTGAGAGTGGACTATTACAAATACCTGGGTGTTCACCTAAACAACAAACTAGACTGGACAGACAACACTGAGGCAATTTACAAGAAAGGGCAGAGCAGACTCTTTCTGCTGAGGAGACTAAGGTCTTTTGGAGTGCAGGGAGAGCTACTGAAGACCTTTTTTGACTCTGTGGTGGCCTCAGCCATATTATATGGTGTGGTCTGCTGGGGCAGCAGCATCTCTACTGCAGACAGGAAGAGACTGGACAAGCTGATGAGGAAGGCCATCTTAGTTCTGGGGATTCCCCTGAACACTGTACAGGAGGTGGGAGAAAGGAGGATGGTAGCAAAACTATCATCATTGCTGGATCATCGCCTCTCACCCCCTGTATGTAACCGTTACATCGTTAAGCATTACAGAAGGTCTTTTCTCCCTGCTGCTATTAGATTTTACAATCAAAGCTGCTCCCAGTAAACCAGTCACCAAAATACACACTGTTATTACTGTTTAACTGTGTAATAACATTTCCTGTGTGCAATACTACCTGCAACATGTGCAATATTACCTGCAATATGTGCAATATTACCTGCAATACATGCAATACCACCTGTGTGCAATACTACCTGCAATACATACTTTTTTCTTCCCTTATTTGTATTTATACATTGTACTGTGCATATACTGTATATTATAGTATGTGTATATTCTTTTTATATATTTGCATTTTTTTTTTCTTTGCTGCTGTAACAAAGAAATTTCCCCACTGTGGGACGAATAAAGGTATATCTTATCTTCCTTTGGAACACAAAGAATTTCAACTTTGACTGGGTTTACTGCATTGTAAAGTCCACCAGAACTGTACCTGTAAAATTCTTATGCGAGGACCTGTCCATCACAACTGCAATAAGGAAAGGGCTCAGCGCCGATCCTTGATGCAGTCCAATGTTCACCTTGAACCAGTCTGTTGTTCCTATTGCACACTTTACTGCTGTCACACTGTCCTTATACATGTCCTGCACCACCCTCACATACTTTTCTGACACACCTGACTTCATCATACAATACCACAACTCCTCTCTTGGCACCCTGTCGTACACTTTCTCTAAATCCACAAACACACAGTGCAACTCATTCTGACCTTCTCTATACTTCTCCATCAAGAATCTCAAAGCAAATAAGGCGTCTGTGGTGCTCTTCCTCGGCATAAAACCATACTGTTGCTTACAGATAGTCACCCCTTCTATCAGCCTGGCTTCCACTACTCTTTCCCATAACTTAATGGTGTGAATGATCAACTTAATTCCCCTGTAGTTACTGCAGGTCTGCACATCTTCCTTATTTTCAAAGATCGGTACCAGTACACTCCTTCTCCATTCCTCAGGCATCCTCTCACCTTCGAGAATCTTGTTAAATAATCTGGTTAAAAATTCCACTGCCATCTCTCCTAAACATCTCCATGCTTCTACCGGTATGTCATCTGGTCCTACCGACTTTCCAATCTTCATCCTCTTAAAAGCTGCTCTCACTTCCTCCTTACTGATCCTATCCACTTCCTGCTTCACCATCTCTACACCATCCATCCCTTTCTCTTTCTCATATTCCTCGTTCATCAGCTGCTCAAAATACTCTCTCCATCTTCTCAACACACTCTCTAGTCAACACATTTCCATCTCCACCCATTATTACTCTAACTTGCAGCACATCCTTTCCAGCTCGGTCTCTCTGCCTAGCCAATTTGTATAAATCCTTTTCTCCTTCCTTCCTGTCCAACTTTTCATACAGCTCCTCATATGCCTTTTTCTTGGCTTTCGCCACATCACTCTTTACCTGCTGCCGCATCTCCTTGTACTCCTGCCTACTTTTCTCATCACTCTGTCGCTCCCAATTCTGTTTTGCTAACCTCTTTCTCCTTATGCTGTTCTGCATTTCCTCATTCCACCATCACGTCTCTTTGTCTTCCTTTCTATGTCCAGATGTCACACCAAGTACCTTTTTAGCTGTCTCCCTTATCACTTCTGCAGTATTTGCCCAATCATCCAGCACCTCTTCACCACCACCGAGCCCCTGTCTGACCTCTTCCCTTAATCTCACACTACAGTCCTCCTCCTTCAGTTTCCACCATCTTCTTCTTCTTTCATTCCTCACTCTCCTCTTCTTCTTCTTCACCTCCAAAACTAACCTACAGACCACCGTCCGATGCTGTCACCTGCCAACACCTTACAGTCTCCAATCTCCTTCAGGTTGCATCTCCTACATAGAACATAGTCCACCTGTGTGCACCTTCCTCCACTCTTATACATCACCCTATGCTCATCCTTCTTCTTAAAATAAGTATTCACCACTGCCATTTCCATCCGTTTAGCAAAATCTAATACCATCTGTCTCTCCACATTCCTGTCCTTAAGGCCATACCTACCCATCAACTCATCATCACCTCTGTTCCCTTCACCTACATGCCCATTGCAATCTGCCCCAATCACCAATCTTTAATTCCTAGGTACACCTTCTACCACTTCATCTAATTCAGTCCAGATTTTTTCCTTCTCCTCCCTCTCACAGCCAACTTGTGAAACATAAGCATGAATTGAAGTCTCCAGCAAC